>NW_017535419.1:414467-417662 GCF_001853355.1 Bactrocera latifrons
GTTGTTAGTTGCAATCTCAATTAAASTGTTAAGGAGAAATGCCAAGGGGCAAATGGCAAAGTAACTCAAGCAACTCATGTACTTACATATGCAACGGTTTACTGCAAAGTCTGTTATATTATTATAGTACATACATAGTGGAAATACACTTATTATAAAGTGCTTAGATGAAGAGTGTGAGCCATAAAAGGAATTAATATACATTTCTAGATATGTCTAATTAAATTAATTTCAGTCAAAAATTAGAAGAAAACTAAAAATTTAGCAACTTCGAGGTCATTCGAAATTTTTTTCCAAAAAAGTTTTTGTCTTTTGTTTCGAAATTAGCCACAAGTTCGCCGATTTCATTCCAACGACCATTTTTGTATGTTCGGGAGACAGGAGATATTGCTGTAGAAAATATCTTGAGAGTATGGTACATRCCGCAGCATTTGTGGTATTACTACCATTTCTTCTCGAACAGAAATAATTCCTAACTTTTTATTCATGCATTTTTTCTCCAAAACTTTAATCACTCAAAATGTTTTATATCAGGAGCCAATTTCTCGAAAGGTGAAACATTTATACTACACCTACCACTGAAAAACTTTTGACCTAATAGATGGCAAAATCAGGTCCACGTATAGAAAACTTTAAAACTTTTAGATTTGGAAATAAATTTTAAAGAAATTTTATACAGATTATTGTCCAAGGCCAAGCAGATATATTGCTGCGAGTGCGCTCTAAGCCTCAGAAAAGCTGGGAATATGAAAGAGTCCGAAAAGAACACGYCGAAGTTCCTTGCTCCTTTAATGCATTATTGAAAGCTTGCGCCGCAGAGATCACTCAGGAYGACTTCTTATCAGGCGCATGTCGACTACTAGCTTTTTTTGACTTAAAGTAAAATGCTGGAGATCTATTGAACTACTTCCTGTCAGCAAAGTTTATCCTGCCGCAAACGTCGTTCTTACTCCACACTGCACACTGAGGTAAACCTAAACCTAAAATCCTGTCGGACGCWAGTTGTCAAAGTTGTATGGAAGAAAGTGGAAGAAATTGACAGGTAATTTATCCCCCMTTGTCAAGCCTTTGCAAATGTTGAAAGTTCCTGGCAGTATTAGCCGTCTCAACGAATTTGCTATCGGTTCAAAGCGTTTGGTTGATTTTTAAGAGTCTTATGATCTACCATATAGGAGTATGAGTGGGTATGCTTTAAGGGGCTCTACAGCTTCACTGTTGCCCCAAAGTTAACATCTGGTTTTCAAATGTGTTTTTTGTCTAAATTCAAATCATTCTATACTTTTCAGGCAACCTCTGAATAACTCATAAAATTTACGAGCAAACCGAGGGACGACAGTACAGTACGACACATTTTTTTCTTTAATTATAAAAATGTAAATATATATGCATACATATTTACATAAACATACATATATAAACTTATACATATTAGCTAGCGCTTATTTTGATCCCTCATTTATTTATCCATTTAGCCACTTAATCGAYGCGTCATTTATCATTCATAATAAGCGTTTGTTGTGTTAAATAAAAGTGCATACATACATACGTACATGCACATGAATACTCAATAAACGCGCTGAGRCGCGCAAATCATCTGCATTCGATCATTTCATCGTTCCGATGTTCCTGCTTTCACCTGCTCCGCAACTAATGCGCATTCGCCACCCTGCACCGCCCTGCCCTCCGCAGCCGCGACYGCRCTTGTGTCATCAACGCTGCTGGTGCAAGATGCGGTGCGTTGCATCCTCGGCGCTGACGATTCCTTCCGTTCGAAACGGTCATATAATAATGTRTAATAAAATATATCAC
Source organism: Bactrocera latifrons (assembly GCF_001853355.1). NCBI lineage: Eukaryota > Metazoa > Arthropoda > Insecta > Diptera > Tephritidae > Bactrocera > Bactrocera latifrons. The sequence goes on from NW_017535419.1 coordinate 416,277, forward strand.
AAAAAGTACACAGAAATAAGTATGAAAGAAGAAGAAGAAGAAATAAATGCAAACGCACTATTAACTAAAATACGACAAAGCGTCGCGTTAATGGCTCATCAGCGTAACTGTGAATAATTTTCCCATCCGCCGATTGTACGTGTGTGCGTGTGTTCATTGGAGTGTTTTTCAAACCTTCCGTCTGTCCACTTGTCCATGTTTTTATGGTGTTTCTGAGTGCTTGCATTTGTGTGTGTGTGCGTGCGTTTGATGCGTTGGCCACAGACCGGTTGGCCGATTGTCGCACGATCGCTCGTTTGTTAAGCATCGTTTATAAATTACTAGTTGGAATATGCCGCACTTCACTTTGCCTATTCTCAACGAACTCCACACCTAGTGTTGTTTGACTCAACACTTGCYGCCGCTACATTAACATTCATAATCATTAATTTATCAAAGTCTTTCTTCTAGTGATGTGTTAGAAATATGATGCTATGACAACCGATTCCCTTAGAAGTTTGAAATTCGGGACCGTACTTTTGTTCGTAGCAAAAAATTCTAAATGTTATATCTTTATGAAAAATAATGTCTAAATCTCTTTATAAGGGTATAAATGAAATAGGTAAAAGTACTGTCTATAAAACTTGGGGTACAAACGAATGAGTCGGCGAGAAGAAATATTCAAGCCTTCTTTGGTCAGTAAACTGACCTTCTACTCTCTTCGGTCGAAGGTCGGACTTTGACTCTTAATCCTCATAGTAAGGTAGTACTACCAGTGTTTGTTAAAATGGTGTGCAATGTTCACAGTTAGTATAGGACCGAATATAACAGAATTCTACCGAAATCGATAAGCCAAATCACATTATTTACATCCTATACGAATTTCTATTAGTGATATACAATATGACATTTAAAATATTGGGTCGTCGAAAGAGATATTCGTTTTCTATAACTGATGAAAATATTAAAAATGTGAAGGATATGGTCGTAAGTCGTGAGGAAAGTGTTAGAAAGATGGCAAGAGAGCTCGACATCTCTCGCAAGTCCGTTCGAATGATTTTGGTAGATATTTTGGGTAAGAAACCTTTCTCGGCTCGTCCCGATAGAGCTGAATTTTTTTTTTTCAAAATCAGTACCATAAACAGGTCTCTTTGGACTTTTAAACGTGCGAATTATGAGTTTGACATGCTAACAAGTCAACAATAATCGGAATGGAGGGAAAATACGAGCCGAAACCAAAACCATAGGATCGCATTAGGGAGGGGCATATTTGGACGTAAGTTTTTTGGAAAAGTGGGCGTGGCCCCGTCCCCTACTAACTTTTTTGTACATATCTCGAAAACTACTATAGCTATGTCAACCAAACTGTATAGAGTCGTTTCTTTTAGGCATTTCCATATACAGTTC
>NW_017535419.1:417812-467320 GCF_001853355.1 Bactrocera latifrons
GGACCAAAAACCATATCTCAGGAAATACTCGATCGATTTCAATGAAATTCGGTATATAATATTTTCTTAACACCCTGATGACATGTACCAATGGATGAAATCGGTTCACAACCACGCCTGAAATCTCGATTATCACTTTATCATGCGAGAGCATAAAATGTTCGGTGACACCCGAAGTTAGCCCTTCCTTACTCGTTTTTTTTTATATTCGTTTTTTGTTGTCTCATGAATTTGTTTCGAAGGGAAAGATGATCATTAAGGAGTTATATTTGGTKGTATCCGGAATTTTGGATGAACAATTCATTGATTTTACACGATAATAATGCACCATCGCATCGATTCACGATTGTGACCGTATCTAAACAAAATGTATTCACAAGATTTGGCTACTTGTCATTTTTTCTTGTTCCCCAAACTGAAATTGCTGCGGAACATGTTTACAGTCGATCGAAGAGATAAAACCAAAATCACTGAAGGTGCTGAAGGTCATCCCAAAAAGTGCTTATGAAAAGTTTTTCGAGGACAAACTCACCGATGAAAGCCAATATTCCCTTTTATGCTACAAAAATTGTATCTGTTAAGGGTGCTATCATAAGCTTCGGTGCTGTCGAAGTCAACGACTTTCATCTTTTAACTAAGAACTAAAGGCTTTCATTGTATTATACAAGTAATTTATGTAGATAAATCTTGACCGAAGTTGCCGTGTATTTCATAGTTTCCTTGTCGGGCACTATTATTGTGTCACTGACTGTATATATGCATGCCAATTGAACTGGCATATATGCTAGGTTTTGTCAATAATTACACCTGAGTTTACTTTTGATGTACATAATGTGCTTCCTTGTTGTTGCTATTGCTTTTGATTGCGTAATTATATTATATTGAATTGAAAGGCTTTTATTGTGCCGAATTTAATAGTTCTGACGCACGACAAGCTGGGTTGCCTAGTTTAACATAGTACGTTTTCCTATACTTTAAACAATTTCTAAAAAGTAAACAAACCAGCCAGTCGCCTCTGTTGAAGTTTGAAGGTATTCCGTTTACAGTAAATTTATTTTTGGCAAGTGCGTAAATCACTCGTTGGCTTGTAGGCCACTTCGGGTCTGACCGCTACTTTGCCGTGTCCGTTTGTGTAATATTTGACCGGAGCTATGCCAGCGGTAGCTTTCCGTTGCGTTGGGATGTCCATTTACACATCAATCTTTTTATGTGGCACTGCCCTCATTTGGTGGGTCTTCCCTTCTGCGTTGCTGTTGTTTTTTACATCTTCACTTTTCATTTTTTTTGGTATTTTTTTTGAAATTTCATTTTACTACCATTCAATGCGTACGCAAGTGCTAATTTTCGACTACTAAATGCGTTTTTAAATGCGCCTCTTTATGCCGTCTTTATGACCCCACGTTCGCCACTCGTCTGCCACCAGTGTCCAGCGCGGCACGTTTTGAAGTGATGCGAAATGTGTGAGGCGCGTGATTAATGCGTCACATAAACGCAACCTCGCAMCGACTTTGCGACTTTGCCGACCGCCGTCGAGTAGGCGAACACAAATACGCAAATCGATGCAAATATGCGAGAGTGGAGGTGGGGTTAGTTTGGGTGTGTTTTTGGTTGGCGGAGTGTCGGAGGTGTCGCATGCAAGCACCTGAGTATGCAATGCCGTTATAAAATTTGTATGTGTATATATGCAAGCGTAGATAGGTATATGCTTTTGGATATGTGCATAAGTTGTAGTTTGAAGCAATTGTGTTCTTCGAGAGCAAATTCACTCAATTGAAGACGTGAAAATCGTATTGAATTTAGCTAAACAAACAATTCGTCTATTCTTCATCGCCGATTTCGGCGAAATAATATGCACTGCATGCCACTTTCTAACAACAACACTATGTATAATTCTCGAAAAAATTTTGAAGAATGGCCATGATCATGTATCTACAAGTTTATTATATACAATTCTGCCAAATTAACTCAACACCTGAGGGACTTAAGTTAGTGCAATAAATTATTTTTTATTTGCTGATTTCTTCATATACACATACTGATATATATCTAAGTCTGTATTTCGTATCGCCGTCTGGTTATATTTAGCAGTGCTGATAAAGTCATTACCATTCTAAAGGCTTTGTTGAAGCAAGAATTTAGTAGTCAAAATTTACAATATAACACAAATCTGTATATTATGCATTTATAGAGCTGCAAAAATAGCTGGTGTTCTATAAAATAATATAATAAATGAAAATGTGGCTCTTAACACTTCAATTTTTCGACAATTGGCTTGTGGAACAAAGAAGGTCACTGCCCTTACGAACCACCAAAAATTCCAAAAGTTAATTACAATTACTTCTTTGGTTGTTTGTTGCAAGATCGAAGCAGTTAAACGGAATTTTAGTGTTTCAGCGATTAACCGGCGTGCTTTAGAAAATTATATTTTTTATTGATTACCAGCTATATTCAGATGAGATTAGATTCAAACCCCATTTTTGTAACAAAAGCCAATAAGGATCCCCCCAACTAAGAAGGTCGTTTCTCTCCGAAACTTTAGTTTCAAAGGTGTTTGTACCACAATTTGCTACAAACTAAATCTTCTTCTTTTTTATTGGCGTACACWCCGCTTAYGCGGTTAGGGCGAAGTTTACAACAACACGCCTATCGTTACTCCTGTTCGCTATTTGATGCCAATTGGAGATTCGAGGTGTGGCCAAGTCCATCTCCACCTTGTTTTTTCAATAAAGTGGAGGTCTCCCTCTWCCTCTGCTTTCCTTGGTGGGTACTGCGTCGAGCACTATCACAGCCGGAATGTTTTCAACTAGATAATCTATCCAGCCTAGTCGCTATTCCATGTCAACGTCGTCGTATATCTGGTACAGCTCATCGTTTCATCCACTGCGTATTCGACGTTAAAAATGCGCAAAAGTTCGTAAATCTTCCGCTGACCCTTTCTCTCGAAAACTGGTAACGTCGCCTCATCAGATATTGTCATCGTCTATGCCTTTGCACCTGACAGGACTGAGATGATGAGTGCCTTGTAAAATATGGTCTTTTTTCGTCGAGGGAGAATTTTGCTTCTCAATTTTCCATTCAGTCTGCAGAAGCACCTTCTGGCAAGAATTACATATTCTCCGTTSGATTTCAAGGCAGGYGTTGTTATTKGTGTTAATGCTGSTTCTAAGATAAACRAAATTATCTACAACTTCGAAGTTATTACTGTAAACAGTGACATGGGAGAAAAGTCGCAAATAAGTTTGTTTGATGACAGGAGATATTTCGTCTTTCCCTTGTTTACTACCAGACCTATTTGTTTCGCTTCTTTGTCGAACCTGGAGAAAGCAGAACTTACTGAGCTGTTGTTTATGTCAACGATATCAATATCATCGGCGTACGCCAGCAGCTGTACACTCTTATAGAAGAAGCTCGAAACATTTTCTCCAGGAGTAGATTGGAGAAGAAGAAAAAAAAAAAACAATTTTTTAAGTATTGTATCTCACAGACCTGTGTAAAACTTCATGAAGATCGGTTGAGTAATCTCGAAACAATCCGACCGACTTCAAAAACAGTTTCGAGAAAACGCGTTTAAAGATGGCGAACTTCGCCTCGAGCGCACAAGTTCTCAATACTGTATTTCTGAAACTATTACTCCGGTCAACTTGAAAATTTGGGACAATTTTCTAGAGGTGTTTGTAGAATTTAATAAACTAATTAAAAAAAATCGATTTTTTGGAAGCCCGCAAACCCATGTAATCCCTTTTAGTTAGTACCCTTTACCGTTTCAAAGCATATTGCAGTTATAAATAAGCTATGGTACACATATATTCATATAGCCATAAGCAAATTAAAAGTACATTAAAGCCAATTGTAAACAAAAGTTGCATGTACTAAAATATAAATTGTTTTTGGTCTATCAACTAGCTTGCTCAGTGGTAAATGACGCAAAATTTGTTAAAACCTACAGCAAAATGAACAACAAAATTAAGTATTTGCATTATTTTGTATAATAATTCATATACGTCGCATTTATGGTATGTACTATATARAGTCGCCAGTAGTACAGAATACGTGAATATTTACCAAATTTATTGAAAATCAAGTTGAAATATGTACTTGAGTCAAAAAATGTTYTAAATAAATCTTGAATACCTCGATTATCGACCATCTTCTTTTACAAAAAAGTAACGGTTAATTTCAATCCCAGCAGTGTAACCCTTAAAATTCCCCACAGGCCACTCGCTCATTTTTCCCACACACGACCACACAACAACTTACTATTTGCACTCGTACAATGAACGCTTCGCAGATTGAGCTGAGCGTCCATTTAATTTATGAGTCTAGCTTTGTGCTTTGCAGCGACAAACAATGTATGCGTCCCTAATTACGATTTAATTACAACGTCTATTCACTTAATGGCCTCCTCCACACTTTTGCTGCTAGTTGAACTGTTTGTGGCAAACGACGACGCAGAGAGTTGGAGCAATGTTTCCGCTGAGATTTACATGCTTGGCGTCACACCAACACTGCCGCCATCCATCAACCAGGTGAACGCATACAGAGTGCCAAGCAAATATGTATTTACATGTATATATGTACATATGTAGGTAGGTATCTCTATGGCGGCTTCTACTAAAAACAGTTGCGATTATACGCACTGATAAAGAGAGAGTGTGTGCACGAGTGCATTATTTAAGAGCTTTGCGATAATTACTACATAGGGAGAGAATAATAATACTAATAATAATGCACAAACTAGCGCGGTTTAATAAATTGCTGAAAAAGTATGCAAACAATTGTAGAAACGCGTATTAAATTGAAACGGTAACTCATTAAATAGAAAACGAGCACATTTATGGAAATTCACAATGTAATTAACAGCGACACCATTTGGATTTTTTCTAAAAAAAAAAAATATTTTTTTATGAAAGAAAAAAAAATATCCCCTTGAAAGATTTATATGTGAGTGTGCCGGCATTCATAGATAATTTTGTACATATATATACATACATACATATGTATTTGCTCATCATATTATATGTATATACGAGTACAACTGGAGACCTCAAATATTTAGCTCCTCTATTTAGTCATAGGTAAACTAACATTAAACCGTTAATTTAGTGTCTATTGCGTTACTTGTAAATTAAATATTTATTTTTGTATAACATCGTGCGTGGCTGAGACACATGCATGTACTTTCATATATAAATTTTTATTATATTTATATACTTTTGCCAGTTCAAATATGAATATGCATGTGTGTTAGGCAATTATGCGTTTCTATTTTGTTGCATTTACGTTGCTGTTGTGGTCGGCAGTAAAAGTTTTGCAATTGCATCCACTTTTGCCATGGTATGACATTAAATATAGCGTGACTAATTCATTTGCATAAATTACCTACGACGAATGGCTCGTTATTAACAAGGCTCTAGTATTAATAAGCGCTCTAAGGTACATATATATGTATGCATATATGTGAGTACGAATGTATGTATGTGGTCTATATGCGTATGCATTTAAGCATTTATTTATTYACGCATATTTATATACTTAACATATGAACATTCTATTTTGAAAGACAGTGTTCTATATATTCGATCGGAGGGAAACTGTATAAAAGTATATAAGTATAARCGTCCGTTTCTAATATTATATTATAGAAGAACTGAAAAGTAAATTTCTAAGGGGTTACATGGTTTTACGGGTTTCAAAAAATCRATTTTTTTATTACCTTATTAAAATCTACATTATCTCTAGAATATTGYCCTAACTAAAGTTGATCCGACTAATAGTTTCGGAGATACTGCCTTGAGAAATTGCGCGCTCGAGGCTAGCTGGGCTAAGTGCGCCTTTAAACGCGCCTTTAAACTCGTTTTTCTCGAAACTGTTTTTGAAGTCGATTGGTAAGATTTCTCGAGAACTGCTAAACCGAGCTTCTTCTAATTTTATACAGGTTCTTGAGAAAAACTTCTTAAAGACTTGGACTATGGTTTTTTCGAAAATTTCGCAAAAATTTCACTGATATTTTCATTTGTTTTTAAAAATGTTTGCSAAAACTCAAATTTTCAGTTTTTCTCCTTCTTCCAAGTTCTTAAGATAAGATTTGAACCAAAACACGTATTTTTTRGCTTTAGACTTTCTATAAGGATCCTGCCAATAGGCGAGTATCCTTTCTTCGAGGGGTCACCGAAAATGGCGAGTTTAAAGTAWTTTTTYTWAAAATTTCAGAATTTTTAGTTTTAATAGWGTAGGCTGTTTTCTACCCAACAAAACCCATGTACAAGTAAGGTAATCACTTACTTATTCTTTCATATATTCTTATTTTTTATATTCGTATGTCCATATGCATAATAAACAAGTTCTTAATTTTCACGCCATATATCTACTTAAGATTCTTGCCTCAGGGCAAATGCAATATATTGTATTTTAACGCTTCAAAGCTTTTTATTATGAGAGATTTCGTTGGGCCTTTGCCAATTATGCAACAGCAAAAACAAGCTACAAGTAACTGCACAGTTGAAAGAATATGCACATTTAAATATCCACATAGATATATATATATTAATATATATATATATATATATGTATATATAAATATAAGCACATCTGCCTTTTTAGCTAATATTAAAAAAGGTTCTAAAATCGCTTACGTGCTACTTTACGATGCATGTTTAAATAAATTAGCATCATTTTAAATGGATGCACTCACAATTCRCTTTATATATAAATAGSTTTTYATGACTAACTTTGCARAATAATATTTAATTGCAAATATGCTTTGTATATGCAAATATTATTTTCTCAATACTTCTCACATATATTTATTAAAAACTTATGTGAAATCAATATTGAATAATAGTATTATTTTTCTTGCTATAAAAAATTTATTTAAATGTGTTGACAGCAGTTGAGAACGCTTACAACTCGGTTGTATATACCAGTTTTAAAATCAATATTTTATAATAAACATAATTCTAAATAACTGCTTATTGCCTTCCAATATTATTACGCGCATACTTCTAATTACTAGTAACACAGATCTTAAGAGGAGCGTCGCTATTTACTACTTAATGGAAATCTAATTATATTTATATTAGTCATGGTTTAGCTGAGCTACTTCATAGTCATAAGTTTGTAAGTAATTTGAAGTGAAGTCGACTAGTTTCAGCTTTAGAAACTACTTTGCAACTAATATGAAATATAAGTCCAACAAGTCAGTCGACTATATTTGTCAYACACATACATTTTCCTTAATGAAAAGCTAGGACTGAAATTAAATAGTTCACTAAAGAATCTTATTATACTATCTGATCAAATTTGACCCGGACAGCTGCCTTTTAAAGGCGATATTATATATTGGTATTAAAATAAGTGAAAATGTATTTTTTTTTTTGACAGTCCGGGTCATATTTGATCATACGATACTTGGAAATTACAATACGATTAATTGTAATTACCGTATTGCTGTTTAGTTGATAGTTACGCTTTGGAACTTCACTGTCATCAGTGAAATTCTTGCGATTATTACAACATACTCAATGCAACAATGTTCTTTTGTGACCACAACATTGTACTGCTGCAAGCTTTGTGTTGAACAATTCATCATATGAGCCAGAAAAGTTGGCTCTATGTATATATATTGACCGTTGATTGTAGATAATATACGTGAATATGTTTTTAAGCAACTGTCTAATGATGCGAATTTGCAATAAAGAATTTTCTGCTTGGCTAATCGTGTGCTTTAGCAGTTTTCCTTATCTGCAACTTCCCGTCGAAGCAAATTATAACTGCATTATATAACTCTACAAGTATATCTATATTTAAGTCTATATGTACACATATGTAAGCTAATGTGTTCCATTCTTCGCTGATGACTTCCTTTTGTTAAACGGATGGACTTTGCAACATGGRAGCAAGTACGTACAAAAATATTTTATAGAAAGAGCCGATTTATAACTGTAACTGTCCTCTGGTTTAGCGTCAGTAATGCAATTCTATTGCGGTCAAGCTGTAAGGTATGTTTTTAGTATATGTATGTATATATAATAATTATACTTGTGTAATAAAGGCAACAAATTGGCTTCATTTACAACGCTTAGTTGATAATTCTCAACAGGATAATTTAATTATTCATTGGACATTATATTATGTCACAGTGGGAACTAGATCAAGATATTGRTATACGAGGGCGGTCCAACAAATCTTTAGCCTTGTTCGACTCTACTATACAAAGAGACTGTTGTTGCTGTGTAGTACATTCTCCTAGACGTCTGTCAAGTTATTTTCCAATCCGACACTCAGTTTCTGTCGAATCGCTTGCGGAAGCGGGGAATGCGATATCAAGAATTGAAATTAAATAATGTTTTGACGGAAATTGATCTCGAAAACGGCTAATATCACGAGGAATGAGACGAATGTTCATGACTCATATTGGTAGACAATGGATTGAAGATGGGTGAGATAGTTAAGGCTGTAAACACCTCAAACATTTACTTGTATTATACCTGCATGAAACATTGAGAAAATAAGAGAAAAAAGTTACCCGCTGTAAGTTTTTGGAGTCTTCTTTTCATTCGTTTTTTCATTAGTTCCGTAAAAAAGAGTTTAGGCTTAATACTTACAAATAAGTTTAGCTACAAGTTATCAATTTTGTTAAAATGCGTTTTTTAATTCTACTTTGATGTGCAGAATGGGTCGCGAGGTGCGCTATAAATCTGTAGAGTAGAATACTAAAAAAAAAAACTTAAAAAAACAAAAGGAAAAAATAAAAGAAATTCTTCAATTGTTGCATTGCTCTGTTGAAAAAGTTTTTTCGTATTTCAATTTGAAGTCACAACGGAGAAACAGCGCAGGAAGCAAGTCACATCTCAAAAGTTGGATGACCTTTGATTCGTATCTAAAAAAACATTTTTTTTTTACATCAAAGGACTTCAAGAATACTCTGCCTGTATCAGTGTTCAGCCGGACATTCAGAATTGAAAAGAATTTGAAGGCACGGTCAGCTAAGAAAGTTCCACTTCTAAGCAAAAAAATACCATAAAAAGACTGTCTTTCGACAAGCGAAACATAATCCATCGAAATTGGATTAACCGCTGTAGTCTAATGAAACTAAAATAAAATTGTTTGGATCTGATTGTTTGGATCTATAAGTTAGACTCCCAAAAAGTGCTGCCTTCGAGCCTAACGAGTTAGTCCGATATTTCAGATAAAKACATGTATAGGTACTCTGTAGTTTTATGAAATAAAGTCTGCACCACTAAATKTTAATTAAATATTTATGTTAATAAGATGATTAAACGTATCCGGTGTTACTTAGTTTTAAGCGTTTTGTTTCCAATCCTTTTACTCCCTGTAACAAAGAATACTCTTATCTATGTTAGAACACAAGAACAAATAAATATTACTTTAGTTCATTACGAAATACTTGAGGACAACGAATGTAACCAGTTTGTTTTTAGAATAAAACAAAAACTACTTAAATATACACAAAGTATTATCTAAATATAGAAAGTTGAAAGCAAGTGGATCTACAAATTTAATTTTTATACTCTTAACGAAATTTGCAACACCCCGACGGAAACGTCGRAGACCCTGGRAAGTGTACTTAAAATTGATMAGTGGGACTCTCCATCTATATACATACATATAAGCGAACTAGTCACTCAGCTGTTGAGATATCAATACACGTTTGTTTCTCGCCAACAAGTTGTCCATTTGCCGAAACCGATATCGCATCTCTAGATATATGTACATATGTATGTTTATATGACAAACTGATCGATCAAAACCAAGYCCTTGTATGGAAAATCTTTTTATTTGACAATATATCTTCCTGAAGGTTCGAAGAGATCACTGTCCATAGCAATGCTAAAATCTTCTAACATATTGATCAGAATATAGCTATTATTCAAACTGACCTATCAAAATCAACATAAAGATTTGTTGGGTTTGGTTTATTAATTTATTAAAAAATTGTAGTTAATGTAAAATATCAGCACTTTTAAGTTTAAAATCCATTTGAAAACGATATCTGTTATATAACTCAGTATATTCTAACTTTCCGCTATCCTTATTTATATGTACATATGTACATATATCAGTTTACTCTACCTATCTACAGCTTTATGCCAACATACAAATCTATAACAATGCCCCAGATTAATCCATTACTCCCATAAAACCACAAAAAGGAAATGCAACTGTTTCAATAACAAAACAATAAGCACAASAAGCACGAACCAAAAGCGCTGGACTCGTAATATGGAAAAAAGATGCCGCGGCACCATGATCGATGATCAATTGTTGTCATTATGTCTTGATGAGATTCTGTTTAAAGCGTAAACACAGTAGTGAGGTCACTCGCCTGTGGTAGATTAATCAATTTTTACGATGAATCTCCACATCAGTGCGATGCTGCTGCTCATAACAACAACAGCAACAACAATAAAAACAACAACAAAGCAGCGAACACAGCTAAATCAGTGGCAACCGCAAAAAGGAAAACAATAAACGGCGGATAAAAATAAACATGAAGGTGAAATAAAAGCACTAATAACAGCAAAATCAATCCAATTCGTCGGCAAATGTCTATTTCAGGCATGCCACATTTCACTGTGGAACTCTCTACACGTTTGGTATGTATGCGTGTGTTTGCAGATTTGCATTCCACTTGGCGGCGGACGAGCGGCATTTTGATTGCAAATTTGATCGTTTTGGCGCATGCGTATCATTTTCACTCGCCGGCCAGATGTAACGAGCAAAGTGAAAACGGGCAGATCAGCGCATCAAACACACACATACATGCTTGCATATGCACACACACACCGTCAAAAACGATGTGGACCCAATTTCGTTATATATGCGCTTGATTTCTTGATTGACTCCGCGTTGTTGTTTTTGTTGCGGCAGCTAACTGCTAACCATACGGCATGGCTTTTCCACCACGTCGCGGTCGATGTTTTCTCGTTAAGCCCCGGAGACCTTGCCGTGATCGTGTGATCGTTCAGTGAAATCAGCTACTGTATTGCGCAGCACTTTCCGCAGTCAGAGCTGCTGTCGCCGCAGCTTTGCTCTGTGATAACATTCAGTTAAATTGGATTTACGCGGGGCACGTACGCACTAATCGGTGCTTCGTAATCAGGCGGCAGTGCCTCGCCAAGCCACTATCGGCGGTAAAGTAGACTGGGACACAGCAGAACAGATCAATTACAAATTACGCCGCGAGTAAGGAAAGCAAAATTTGTTGTTGGTGGTTTTGCTAGATTTCTCTTGATTTYTAACACCACCACCAGCTGATAGCGGCCAACGAGCCATCTTCAATTGTACAGATTATTATTATTACAGTGTTTAATCACGTGATTTGTAATGGCAACGCCGTTGGTTTGAGTTAAGTTCGCGTCGTCATCGGCGGTCGTCGTCAGCTTCCTGGCGTCATTTGCGTTACGCATGTACGAAAATCAATTTGAAATTGCGCTTCTTTTCATGGCTTCTTCCACGGCGTCCGCCAGCCAAGCCATATTGGCAAGCGTCTCATTCAGCTAGGCAACAAGCCTAAAGACTGGCGCCTCAAATCCGGTAACGAAACGCTTTTCTGCGCGTTTTAATGTTTTTCGGCTACTGGGATTGAATTTAGTGCTACCGTCTTTGCGGTCAATCCACTGCGCAGTTGTGGTTAAGCACGTTCAGTGAATTTTTTTTTTATAGTTTTAAATGACCAACCGATTGATTAATAAGTTGAGGAAATAATTGTGTCGAGTGAAGAYGATAATTGAACAGAACCAAATAGAATTTAGTGAAACCCAGCTTGTTTCGAGAGTATCCAAAACTCAAATAAATACGTTGAATATCATAAATAATCCTCAGCTAGTTAAGTTCATACTGGAGGGACACAGGTCTAAACTTTGATTATATAGAAACTTATGCAAATGATCCTTAGCTAGCCCAGCTCACATACTGAAAATCCTCAGGTCTCATATCTTTATTCTAGAGGGTTTACTCAGCTGGTCAAGTCCACGTATTGGAGAGACTCAGGTCTATTATCTTAATTCATTTAATACCTTGATTCTAAAGAACATAACTGACCCACCGATAGTCCAGTCCTTACTGGAGCGACTCTTTACTTTAGAGGAGCATTAATGACATTAAGCGAATTGTTTGGAGAGACACAGATCTAACACCTTTCTAGAGGAACATTAACGACACTAAGCAAATTGGGATGACTGCGTTTAATACCATTATTCTAAAGCTACATAACAGGCCCACGCCTAGTTTGGTCCGTATAGTAAAGACTCAGCTCAAATAGCTTTATTCTAAAGGAACATTAAAGACACTCAGCTAGTCCAATACTGAAGAGATTTGGGACTAATATGCGACGTGATGGAGAATATAATCATGTGAACAATATTCCTTTAACATCGAAGAGAGACGATGCGGTGACCGAAAATAATCTTGTGATGTTAAAAGTTTCATATTGCTTTTAACCGATCCCTATGAAGATAAATAACTGCTTAATTTTGATACCTACTTTTACATATCTATCCACCTCGACCACGTTATTTTGATAGCTGATACAAAATTCAGAAAAAAGAAAATATTGATGAAACCCGGGCAAACCTATCCAGTACTACAATTGCGTAAAGAAAGTACATAATGAGTTCATAAAATCATAATATAAGACTATTCTCCGAAGCATACTTTATACCTGAAACCAAACTATTTCTATTTTTAGGTTATTCAAACACTCACCTGTACCGTCATCAAAATTTTTGGTCGATAGTTGAAACAGAGCATCGAGTGGCGTATCACCAGCCGATTTCTGCGTTTTTTCACCAGCAGCAGCATTCTCGGCACTTTCATTGTTCGTTTTGCTCTCCACTTTATCATCACTACCATTCGACGACACACCGTCTGCGGTTRGCGCCGCGCTTAAGGTAGGCGAGCAGCAGTCACTACCCGCAGAGCTGGAATGCGAACGTTCCGAACCATCCTCAGAAGGTATTATCGAGGGATCCATACTCATCTGGCGTAAGAGTTGTGCCTGTGCTTGAAAGTGTTCCTGCAGCTGACGTTGATAGTCCCATGCCAGACGCTGTTCGTAGTGCAGCAACGCAGGCGGCAGAAAGGAGCGCAAAGGCATTGCGATTGCCGCGCCAGCACGCATTGCTTGCCAAGCATGCCCCGATGACTTGGGAAATGCGTGTGCATCGAGTAGCAATTGTGATGGTGGCATGACTAGTGGCGCCGGTACAGTGGGCGCCAGATGCTCGCCTACCACTTGAGCCGGTAGCAATGACGAAGGTGGCGCTGCTTGTGATCTCGGTATCATTGGTAAAATTGCGGGTTCCACAGCATTAGTGGGCTTACCAAGCGCCAATGGCGTTACCACGGGTGGCGGTGTTGGCGTACGCGAAACCGTGCTGTGCGGTGCTGGAGAACGCGCTGGTGCATCGCCTTTACCTAAAATATCGGCGATCGAAAAGCTTTTCATACGCTCAGCGCTCGATATGCGACGTTGTGGTGGCGCTGGCGCTTGATTTGCAGTTAATCCAACTCCATCATTGACAGCTAGCAGTGACCTCTGGTGGTTATGGAAGTCTGTAAGACGCGCGCGTTTTATATCAATTGGCCGAAAAGCGGTTAAACCGTTATGTTGTCTTAGATTATGCATGGCAGTAACCAGGGGTGGACTGGGCGAACCCACCGAAATCTCGGAAATCGCCGGACTGGCGGGGCGTGGTAGGGGACTGCCAGAACGCATCATGCTCAGCGGTAATTAGCACCAAACGAATGAGAACTCAATTTTGTAATCACTTTTTTCGCTCAACATAGCAAAATATCGCATACACAGCACGTGACTTTGTCTTTTCTCATTATAATTTCTTGTTTTTCTGCATCAATTAGTACAATACTTAAAAAACTCAGCGACCACTCATATGCAAAACAAATCGTATGTGGAGGGTGTGTGTGTAACAGTATATAATTGCACTGGTTTCAATAATGTGAACAACACTGTCATTTCGTTGACGACATTAACGGCGTGGCGGCGGGTGCGCCTCAGTGTGTCAGCGCTTGATTCGCGATATATCCGGCGCGTAAAAACGGTTTGCAGAAATGCGTCGGCAAAACGACAAACGCCAAAACGAACGAACACATCAGCGTTGTGGATATATACTTGCACCGTGACGCGGACTGAAACAGAAAAATGGCCTGTTGGGCAGCCTGTCCTGCAGCGTCGCTCAGCATAAGCTTGCAGGCGCGATGCACGGCAGTAACTCGTCAAACGAGCTGTGAAGCCGAATGGAAGGGTGCGCGAGAGAAAGAGAGAGAGAGAGAGCGCTGTGCGCTCCCAGTCAATTGCAAATAAAAAGTTAAAAATGCCGCAGAAATAGCAAAATAATAACAGAAAAATAGCAATTTGGCAGCTGGTTTGAGCAGCTATTGCCTTTGTTGTTGTTATGCATATTGAGAAAAACCAGTCCAACTCACACTCTCGGCAAGAGACTTGATAATTTGACGCTCTTTTACATTTTCCTTTTTTCTTTTGCCTTTATTTCTTATCTTAACAACATTGTTCGTGACGTCAGAGCTCTGCCTCTAATTGGACTAAGAGTCAATGCACACTGCAATGGAAACAAAAATAAATGCAAAGAGAGTAAAAGTCAAACGCTCTGCATTTTTTGTATTTTCGAAAACACCCTGCGGAGCACAAAGTGGGGCGTGTTCGTTGCCACACTACGCTTGACCAATCATAGCGCTCTGCCGTAGCTCTTCGTCTTTATTGTCGTACRTACATATGTGTTTATGCATATATGTATGCATGTTTGTATATGAATTTGAACGCATTTTTGGCATATGATATAAGACGTTTTTTTGTAGCTGTCAACAGAACGTCATTAATTTTTCCAATTTGACGCTGTTGGCCCGACTGTTATGCAGGCATACATTCGTATACCTGTGTGAACGGATTGTTGGCGCAACAATAACAGCGGCATACAGATATGCCCTTCTATGTGTATGTGCGCTCTCATTTATTTAACAATAAAATATGTATGTATGTATGTATCCACATATATACATTTAAAGCGTTCTAAATATATAACATACGCTGCGATTACTTGCCTGGCCATCCGCATTTATTTGTGAATGTATTTAGGTATAGTTGTTGCTTTAGCGTCACTTTTGTTTCAATTGTTTGTCGCTTTGTTGCTGTGGTATTCATTTCCTTTGGCTTTTGGTGGCGACAATGGTGACGGTTCGTTCGCTCGTTCACTCTGTCATTTTGCTCGTTTAAATTTCTGTTTTTTTGTTGTTCTAGTTTTTGGTTTTGTGCTGTAAACTTTCCACTTCGTTGCATGCGTTAATTATTATAATTGCTTTGCTTGTGAATTGCCGAATTTCTTTTAAAGCGAGTTTGTATTTATTATATGTATCTTCTGAATACATGTGTATATGCATAGATATGTATGTATTTGTACTTTAGATGTGCTTGTTTGTGTGCTTCTGAGTTAGTTAACTCTTTTCAGTATTGAAATGCATTCGGATATAAAATTATGCATATAGGGTGCATCCTTGTGACGTATCGATAAAATTATTAGAAGGTTCCTCCATAAGTTTGTGTTATATGGTGTAATATAAATGAATTTTTATATTCAAATAAGATTTGAAGTTATTATGATTTTATTAGTAATTTACAAATTTTTTAAGCTTTTTAAGTTTAAATTTACTATTTTTTTGTTTAGGAAAATTAATATAATTTATTGAAACTATAAGAATATTTTACATAATAATCTTTCGATTCATTTTGAAAAACGTGGATGCCTTGATATCGTAGGCGATTTCTCACAGATTTCTACTGCTATAACAACAACCGCAGAGCCTAGGAGAAAAGCCTCYGTTCAAAATTAGTGCTTTTACGAAAGCCAAAATATCTTGTGATTGTAGATGAATACAGATAGTAATCGAAAGACTCAGCACAATTTAATTTTTAGGTAAAATTTTGGTTTCTTAAAAACAAAACACAATGCACTTATGTATTAAATTTCATAGAGAGTAAAAATTGGAATTCCTAAGCCCCCTCCATTCATATACATATGTATGTATATGCAAAAATAAAATAGATAGAGTTATGGAATATCCACCACAGGTGCCCAAATCTCAACACTATTGAGAACTTGAGGAGCTGGTTGACAGGCGCATAGACAAGAATAACCTTAAAAATTGCGATGAATGTTTTAATATACTTCTAAAAGCTATGCAATCGATTCCGATGAAAATCATAGATAATTGAATTGCCTAAAKGCTGAGAAGATGTGTCGAAGTGATAAAAAACAATGGATTTATACAATATATACTCAATTATAATAATTTCCTGTTCAATCAACAGCCAGCAAAGTTTAATGTCTAACATACAAAAAATCTTATGTGGTATGTACATATGTATGTACTTATGTATGTATATGAAAAAAATTGATTTTTTGATATTCAGTGAGTTATAAGTTTTTATCTCTTTTTTAAAGGAAATTTTTTTCGTGAAGGAAATATAACAGTGAAATATCCGTGTTTTTGTCCAGTTAAGGGAGCTCTCTATATAGGGGGGCGTGGCGAAAACGATTGTTCTAAATGCTAAGCTTATCCCATAATTTWCCGTTGAGACACTGCGAATTTAAAAAAATGGGAACTATAACTTTTGCAAAATTGTTTGACAAACTTTATGAAATCTTGTCAGTTTATCAGATATAATTTGAACGAAATATTCCCAAAATAGTGTTCSTTGCCGGAACATGMTTGTGTCCGGTTATAGGAATTKCTTTTRTATGAAAATAATAATGAAAACGTTGCGTCCAGGAAATTTGTCCAGTTGTGGAATATGTCCGCCTATGAGGACTATCTGTAATGGAGATTTTCACTGTATACAAGTTTATCTAAAAATCAAGTTAGTACTGAATTATTTTTTTAGTTTACAATACAACCTATGTACATTCTTTAGAGGTATTGATACTCTACTACTTGAAGTTAAAATCATACCATATCCCGTATCCCATAGCCCGCATATYCTTTTGTTGAAAATCATCAGTTGAACATATATTTTACGTATTATATTAAGACACACCCTCTTTTTCACACACGTACGTATACRTACATATATGTATGTATGCAGAAGCTTATACCCAACCAAACAGACATATGCAGACGTGTAAATATATAAACATAGAATCCGTCGAATTATTACCCAGCGTTATTTTGCTGTGTACTCAATTTCCTCCCCCACCGTCTTAACAGTTTGGCAGTTATCGTTAAGCGTACACTCAATTGTCATCAATAATGATGTCTACTTGTCTCCACGATTGTGCCGAGCACCCCCTTGTTCACACATGCGCTCGCTTCCTATTTGGCAACTTTATGAGCTTTGCGTTGTACATTGTCACTGCAAATCCATACATGCACTTATGCAAACTTAAGTTGTGTACACACACATGTACATGTGTAATCGTGCCTACAGTCAGACGACTTTCTATTAACCCGCTTATCCGTTCAATTGCCTATGTGGCGGCAGCGATTTTTACAACCGTCCAACAAAGCGTTCGTCCGTCCGTCCACCCGCCTATTTGCCCGCTGGCATGTCTGCTAGTTTGTCTTTCGTTTTCGCGGCAGCGTCTGTGCCGGTTATTCTTTGTCGGCTATTTTCGCCTTGATGTATTTGCTGACTGCAGTAATTTGCAAAAGTGTTTAACACTGAAGGTGTCGCCGAGAATAATATTATTGCTGCGGCTGTTTAGTGTTGTTGTTATTGTTAGTGAAGTTTTTGACTTTTTTTAGTTTTGTGCGCCTTTTTGATTGCTCTTGTTGTTGTCAGCGGTGTTACCTATATACTAGATATGTTTGCTTGGATGTGTCGCTAGAGCAGTTTTGGTTTTGTTGTTGTTACAGTTCGCTTGATGAGCGAATGCGTGTGAGTGTATTGGTAGAATGTGTATATACATACATATGTAAATATGTATGTACATATGTACCTATGTATGTATGTACATACTTTATTATTGCACTCATGCTTATATACTTGTAAGTATACTGTAACTGTAACTGAATTTGCTGTCAGTAAGCGAATGCCATACTCAAATTGAATGCGGTAAATCACATTTGCTTGCTGAAGAACTTTCAAAACCAAGAAGTCGCCGATTATTACTGCAGACATGGAAATAAATGCTTTCCGAGTTATGCTACACATCTCCATACATACATATGTACATATGTACAGTCAGAGGTGCGGTTATGGACAAAAAAATAGAGACACCCAATCAAATTTTGCAAAGCTTCAATTTCGATTAAAAATTAGTGTTTTTCCAATTTTAAATGAAAAAAATGTGGAAAAATAAATATTTTAAATACAAAAAAATACATTAAATATCGGACATAACAATGTTAGTTTACACCAAATTTCTTGAAAAAAAAATTTTTTGTTTATAATATAAAAAAGCTCAAAGCTACAATATTATAGTTTTTAACATAGACTTTGMGGTTATGTGAGAAAGGTGCCAAARCAAAAGTTCTAGATCTCTTCAAAATCTACTGTATAGTTTTGTAATATAACTTTTTCCTAAAAAACGCAATGTTTTTCAGTAAATAATTTTTAATCCATAAAAAGTCCCCATGCACCTCCCCTTYCTCTTCCTCTTCCTAATCTCAATTTCAGTTTAAACCAACTATGAATTTCTTCGCTTTTTACCATTTTTGAAGGCTTGTGCCCTTGTATATGGAAACTAACTGCTTATGAGACAAYTACAAACTTCAAATGGTCAGAAATATACCTAAAATTTTTCCTAAAAAATAATAAATTTCACTTTACTCACTGTTCGTTTTAATCGTTTTGTCCATGCACAACAAGTGTTTAATTGATTATACGCATTTATATTTTTACCGTTTGTTGTGAGTATCTCTAATTAAGTACTTTTAAGAACTGTGATGTCTRTTAATAATTTCGCCAAAGGACTCAATACTTCCAGTAATCTTATTATTTTGTCCTTAACTGTGTGTGTACAAGTATATACACATGCATAAAAATATATATTGTGTTTTTGTAAGTGAGCGCCATGAAAATTGTTACAATTGTTTTCGTCTGCGACGAAGATGGCTCCAATTTATTGTGGGTTATTAAAATAATAATACGAGCATTTTTATTGCAGTGCAACTAAACTTTCGCCTATTAAAGATTTTGTGCTACAATTTGCATACAAATGTACGAAAAATGGCATTCGGTGGCAAAAACTAAATTCCACTATGCATACATATGTAGGTCCAATATGTACAATTCCGAATATGTATTTACCRTTATAAGCAGAAAAATATGCATGTTAAGCTTGCTAATGGGTTGGCAGCATAACCAACAGCAMCCGTAACGGTTATCAGTTCACTCGTAAAACAGAAGCAATATTTTGTCGTTAAAGCTGTTTACAACATTATTAGATAGTTAGCGTTAGATTAATTTTATTATTGCAGTTTTAGAAGTTTTCAAAAAGTCCTGGTTCTTTTAAAACTGCTTGCAACTCTGGAGAGAAACAAGTGTTAATTTTAATCAAATTCCAACTTTCTGCAGATTCTTAATAGAGTATAATAGTTTTGTTCACCTACAAAAAATTGCGAGTTCGTAGATGGGCGTAATTGGAACAGTGCTACGCCCACAAAACGTTTGTTGAGTACAAATCTTATAAGAAATTCTACCTACAGTGTGAAAATTGATGATATCGAAAGATAACTTCTCTCACTCCCCAAAAATGGGAGAAATCGAACTATAACCCCGCCAAATCGAGAAGCAATAAATATAACGGGATAACATAAAACGCGATGTCTTTTTAGAACCAAAAATTGTTGAAACACAATTGAAACTATCCAAGCCCCAGGTACCGAACATTTAGACCSCGGTACCTATAGTTGCTTTTAATCGAAAATGTCGGTCAATGTGTGATATACAAGTGAAATTAAAGGACACTCCTTCTCTACCATACCATTATAACGCCCCTATGTCAAAAATGGGTTAAATCAGAACAATACTTCCCTTAGCCCTCATATACTTAATATAAAGATTTTCGAACTTCCGGGTAACTTTACTCTATGTGATTGGTTTTATACCATAAAATATTTCCCGGGCTTTGACTCATGCAAGTTGCAAGAGTATAAAATGTTTAGTTGCACCCGAACTTAGCCCATACTTACTTGTTTTTATTTGTTTCACGAAGTATAGTGTAAACCTACCTTGGTAAAAAGATCTTAAAACAATGTGACACATCGTTCTTTCTTGGTAAAACAATTTCTATTCCACCTTCAATTCTCATTAAATAAATTTTGCTGAATTAGGAATTTTTATTCCAAAATAAACCTCTTGTGCCATTCTACTTCCATTAATTATATATACATATGTGATTGTCATTCAGCGCCATATTTAAAAATGTAAGAAAAAATCCCCAAAAGCAATATCCTTTAATTGCACAGGTGAATGAATACTACGCGTTAAGWCAAAATCGCTTTGCCACTGTCAAATTTCAAAATATTTAGACCATCATATCTTCAGATCATCTGCACTCTAAATTAAATGAACATATAATCCCGTTTGTGCGCGGACGAATTGTATCTACAGAAATGCGCTTAATGCTTCAGGTTTGAACCCCATTCGTCACACATACATGCAGCTGCAGCTAGCTGAACTCTAGCTCTATTTACATTTGTATGTGTGCATAACCACTTTTTCTGACATTTCGTCACACTTCAGAAACACAATTGCCATCATAATTAAAGGACGAGCTACAGAAACGCAAACAAACACACATATACACACTTAGCAATCATTATATTTACYTATATTTACAGATACTTACTTATACTTACTTATGCTATATGTTGTTCGCTGAATGCCTATGTAGTTAGTGAGGTTAGCGGATCATATACAAGTATATTATTCTTATATACTGATATATAGTACTCGTATTTGTATGCAGAGATAAGGACAGGCGATTCAAGTAAAGGTGTTGAAAGTTTTATGATATTGATCTAAAAATGTTTTTCGAGAAAATTTGCAAGTAATGTGGGAGAGCAAATATATATAATACTCGTATAAGATAAATATACATGTACGTATTTCAACAAACCCTTACTTATAATTTATTCTAATTTTAAAGAAGCGTAAGCAAACTTAACTCCTTTATACCTCGAACAAAGTATATGAAGTTTACCACATAACTTGTAGCACCCAAAAATAAATGTCCAAGACCCTATAAAAGCGAGAGTTCAATGGAGAATAATCTCATYCTCGCTTATAGAAATATCACACTAACCCGAGTTTCTCCCTAATGCTTTATGTCTTTTGATTTTTTTGATATTTTATAATAGGTGGATTCTGGTCAATTTAAGTAGCTCTGAATTTCATTACGCGAATTTCCGCATTCACTATTTTAAGTTTGTCACTTAATGACAGTACTTAAATTTTCCGTTTTGACATGATGTGGAACAGAATTCCTTCGMAATTGATTAACTATAAACTGAGCAAGTCCGACAAACAGGACGGTACACAGACACACCTGCCCATTCGAAAATAATGTGATAAAATTATTTAGTTCCACACAATAGAATAGGCACAATATTGAAAAGAAAACAATACAGAAACAATATTAACAAGTTCCACGAAAGTTAAGAATGAGTCATATAATAGCTGATGTTGAATATGTAATTTGTTTTGTCATTTGTTACTGTGTGTGTGTATCTTTTATGTATGTATGTATTTGCTTTTTCTTGTAGCTACAGTTCCTCCTAAATAATATACATACATAAATAAATAAAGCTCSACTGTCGCTTATAGAGGTATAAATAAGAGGTCAAAACGACTCTCTCTTACAGAGGTTTCTGTTTCTCGCTATAGAGGTKTTGGGAGCTTAAAGTAACGGGTCCTCTCTGTTTCCAACTACTCTTCCCGTAAAAACTGGCGCACCCTAATAATTCCATCGAATTTCAACCATCCTTGTCATGCTCTTGTACAGGTCGTCCTAAAGATTATGCATGGGTTTACCAATGTTGGTCACATTATCAAATGACATGAATACAGCATTTCGTCCGCTATCTTATTGCCCTTGATAACTTTTTGACCAAGCGCCCAATAGAAGTAAAACCACTTTTCCTGGTGTCCTGCTTCCTAAGACACTTCTGGCCGATGTGCGAACCGAGCTTATGTCTTCGATTGAGCGTTTATATTACTTTTTGGAATCTATAATAATATACTTAATTCTAAAAAAATTAATTTAATTAAAATTCTCTTTGAATATTTTTTATTTTTATTTAAATAAATATTGAATTAAAGAAACTCTTTGGTATTTCTTAGTTGAAAAATCTTCCAGTAATCACTGTCAAACCATCGCAAGTTTGGAAAGGTGTGTACAGACACATATGTACATCCCTAAAACAACTGTACATATAACGTGTAAGCAGTTGTAAATAATGAATTTGTCGTTCATAAAACTGCAAATTGTTTTACACATTTTAATTGCTTGATGTTGACTTTTGTGATTTTATTAGGGGTGCGACAGTAGCGGTTTACAAATGCTGTACATATCTATGTATGTGAATGCTACAATACGAGAACTACGCACAGTCATTAGACCCTCATACGTGCAGGGCGACAACAAATGACTTTATTGGAAATTTATTAAGTGCCACTCGATTTGAGCGTGACAGCAATGGATATGCATACTAGAACATCTAAGCTACATTACGTACATATACGTATATGTTTGTGCGCATTTATTAGTACGCCTAATTGTGTAAAAACGATTGTTTTGGCTGCATTCACGCCGGATATCGGCATACACACATRCATATGTAGATGTGCATGTATGCGTGTGCCAGAGAAAGAGAAGCACTAATAAATTTAAACGAAGGGCGGTGATACTTAAAATATTTACGAGCTTCTAATGAATGCTGTCACTCAGCGGCTTACATACATACATATATGTACATATGTATGTATATGCAGTATAATACATATGCGCTTATGTGGCGGTATATATGTGTAGATATGCATAAGTATTAGTGGGTAAGTAATATGCATCCGAATCAAATTGTTTGTTGTATATTTTTCGGATGACATATTTTTCTTCATCATTACATTTTCCGGTTTTGTCAGCTCTTTCCGCATTGTTTCGAAATGGTTGTGAAAAGTCATTCAGCACTGTTATTATGCATACTCACAAACAGACACACCTAAATATACTAGGGTGGGTCAAAAATAAGAGTATGTTTTTTTGTTGCTTGATATTCTGAAAAATAGTTTTTTAGACACCTCTATGAAAGTCTCTCCATGCATGAGCTTTTAATTATAACAAAAAGCTCCTCCGTCCTAGTACAGTTCAGTTCACTTCAGTTCAGTACAGTACAGTTTCCTGTAGTTTTCCATTTTTTATTATCAGATAGAAAAATTCAAATCTCTCTTTCAACTACAGGAAAAATATCTCGTTTCATAAATTTTGTAAGAAATTGAACAAGGTTTGTCCGGAAAGTATAGGGCAGAGTCGATTTAAAAAATATTCTATAACCAATCGTTACAATTCTTTAAAAACTTTCAAAATAGGCTTCTTCTACGTCGATACAGTGCCGTCAGCGCGATTTCCAAGCAGGAAGGCATTCTATGGAATAGCATTGAGAGCCGAGGTGCATGCTGCTTAGATCCCCTCTGTCGTTTTAAAATGCTTGCCTTTAATCGACCTCTTCAAGCAAGGAAACAAAAAATAACGTAAAATCCACGTAAAACTTGGCGTTGAYGGTTTGTCCAGGAGAAAAAAATCATGGTTAACCATACCTTTGATGTAACGAAAAGATTAATGAGATTACGTTACTCTAAAATTGGAGGGCACTTTCACACATGATTTACCGATTTTCACACAGAATTTAATCGCGTACATCTGCTCCACGAACGCTGCGTTTTCGGCTTGTACCACTCACGTCGCGCAAAAATGTTTGTCCTGACTCTCCAGGTGCTTGGAAGCAGCTGACCAGTCGCTCGTTYGTTAGCTAGGAACGCCGTCTACCGATTCCAGTTGGTGCGACCACGTTCCGAAGTACAGTCGCGGCGGAAGAAAATCTCTAACGATCTTTTTCGTTAATGGTTGAAGTTTGATTATTTTAAGGATATTTGTCAAAGGAAAATAATATTTTTTTTTACCCACCCTAATATGTACATATATTTACATGTTAATACAGAATGAAAGAAGTAGTTTCTTTATTGAGTGGCGCAGAGCAATTAAGAACTCGCGTATATGTATGTATTTATGTAGAAATATAAAAATAGACACTTTCAGACAAAACAATAAGTACTATTCAATTTTAAATATATTTTCAAAGAAATTATAATTTTTTTTTTAACTTTTTAATTTTAAGATATGGCGRTATCTCATGCGCAAAACACAATGCGACTTAGTTCGTAATGGTGACTACTTATATATTCCGGGGTTCCGGAAGCTGAGTGTTATAAACTTCGTAGCGAACTTTCATGGGAAAAAAAAAACGTTTTTTTTTTTTTTTAAACAGGGACTGTTCTTATTTTTGCGTTCAACATTGTATATGCATTTATGTATCCATGAAAGTAACACAATATTTATATAAATTTGTATTCTAACAACTCGCGATTTGAAACCGAGTCATCATTGTTGAACTGTATCAAGAAGCAGGGAACTCATTTATTTTTTTTACAAATTCCACTCACTATTGAGTGTCAATATTAAGGGCGTGACCAATTGATTTTCATAAAAACAAATTTGAATATTTTCACAATTATTTTCTCTTCGCAAAACGCGGCAGCGAACCGCTTATAGTTCAAGCACTTCCATTTGTTGGGAGTGTCTAATGGAGGCTTATCGTTAGTGGTGTATTCGCGAGSCATTAGGGCAGCTAATTATGATTGACAATGCTTTAAGAATATTATAATCATGAAAAGAGAGAAAAAAATTAAAACCTAAAGTAACAATATCAAAATGAGTCGTGGACTCTGTGCGAATGCCAAGTCACACATACATACAAACAGGAATGTGTGGCTAATTGTCTTCGGAAATCCAACCAACATTGGCAACGAAGCGCGTACGAACAAAGTGGTGGTTATGACGACCGTCAACGCAGACCAATTGACAGTTGATTCAGTTCGTCCGCTTGATAATGGCGCGTAATTATGCACACACACACGCATACACACGCACGCACGTGCACACATGCAGCGGTGGACGTTAATGCCACAACAGTAAATGAGCTACTTTGTAGATACTTGTTTATTTTTGTTATGTTTGCAGCTAAACATGTTAAAGGGATGTATTTTTGTTTTTGTTGTTGTACCGCCGCAACGGCTTTTCTTAATGATGAGAAGCATTTGGTGTAATTAAGCAAAAGTTCACAAATATTATATTACTTTTTTGGTGTTTATATGTAAACGAGCATGTACTTATGTATGTGTATGTTTGTGTATAKGTATAGTTATATGATACAAATATAACTTATGCAAAATGGCGTAGTTAAAATGTCGAAACATGCTTTCAGCAAAGCACAACTTGAATACTTAGATACGTTTTAAAAATAAATACTCATTCATATCTAGTAACAACTCGATGTTGAATGTTTAACTTGCAAGTGGGCTTAAGTGGAAGTGAATTAATCTTGAGTACTACACATAAAGCATATGGAAATACATATGTTCTAAATGATTCTCTTTGAAGTAGGGTTGGAATATAATTTTCTTCTTACTGTGAATTTAATTAAATTATAAATTCTTAAATAATTTAAAATCAAWTATTATAATTCAATATATACGGCTTTTGTGTACTCTAGAGAAAAGTCCATTGTGGATTTAGTTTACAYGTGTGTATGTATCCAGTATGAATGATTTTGCTAATTATTAAAAAAAAATAGCAAATGCAACGACAAAATTTTTTAATAAGTTGAACTTTCGAAAATTGTTAGTTATTTGAGACAGATTATTTTTAACCTGGAATCATTTAAACTTTTATAATACATTTCTTAATACTTAATAGGCAGAKGATCTAAAAATTGCCAATAGCCTTCTATAAAATTGTATATCAGTTTCATAATCTGTCACTGTTGCAGTGTTTTTCTAGCAACTTTACTGCCATTAAGATAGCAGTAGATTTACTACTAAGGAGTGCAGCTTTTTTCAGAAATGTTACCAGCACTCGGATGGCAGAATGGCGATAATTGCCTTGAGCTCACTAGCAAGACTAGTATTGGTGCCAGACCAGAGAGGAAACACAGGCAGATAGATTGAAAATAATCGAGGTTTTGCACTGCGATCTATGGTCTATTGTGCTCTCTCTTATATCACATATGGTCACAAAGGTTTAGCACTCTGAAAAACTCCAGGAGGGGCACATTGTCGGCTACTTCTTTCCGGCATCCAGAATAGGTGTACACGGTTRCAAACTGATAGGCGGTTCAGCCTTCCCATACACTCSTCCACTAATARCTATTTGACTTCATAAACTGAGATCGCTTTTAGTACCGCTWGACTATCGCTGAATAAAGCGATACGCTGGTTGCGTTGGAGATTGATTCATTCACACTAATTTATAGCTACTTCTGTTTGAAAGATGCTCGGAAAACAACGCTAACAGTGCTAATTCCTCGTGCCTATTTCACCATAGGGTTAAGTCTAATTTGAGGCCTAGAAATTTTATCTCTGYCCAAGGGGCCTGAAGCCCGGAAAAGATGTTTGCATGCAAAAGGGACGGCGGTTGTTCTGACGGGTTGATATTTAACCTTACCGTATTGCACTGTTCCGTTATTATATTTAAGCCCCTTTAGACTATGTCGCAGAGAGTATATTCAAACATAGCTCATCTGCTACTAGACTCCATAATATCCAAGTGGATAGAACTCCATCCTGTGGGCAGCCCCTCGTAGTTCCCCCACAGTGGTTACAGCTGCCCTTGTACGCAGTACAGCCTCTATCTAAAGCCGCGCATTTCTTTTCTCCAGGGCCTTGATGACCCTTGTGTGGGACACAGCACCAAAAGCTCCTTCGATATCGCAACCTCCCCCTTTTCCAGCAAATTCTGGAGCTCGAGGTAACTGATCGCAAGTAACTATAAAGCTGAAGAGCTAGCAGGTAGTGGTTCTCTAGCTTYGCTGATATCGTAAGAAATTCTTACAGCTCTTTGATTTTAATAAGGCCCTAAGGACCCTAGTTATCGGGGTTCTAACATGACCTGATTAAATATTTAATATAACTTAAATACTGCCCTGTCACAGTCCATGCTGTAGGGTTGATAATCTTACCAGACGATTACAATAATTTTTTCAAACATTTTCATTAAACTAAGTCGAAATTTGTGCTTCTGCAGAGAGTTCTCCTTCATTACTCTAATATAAAAAAAAAAAAACCTCAGTCGGGAATCGTCGTATTTGGGTAGAAGTTTAAAAAGACCTGTTAGAGCTGTTAAAAAATCTTTGGAAAACAGCGATTGGAAAGTCGTTTTAAAGCCCAGACCTTTTCCTCTTTTGACTTTCWTTACTTACGAGATTACCATTCACGCCACAACAGAGTATCTAAAATTAGCTTTAATAATTCTAAGCCGCCAAGTATGTATTGTATTGACGACATACCAGCAAATGCAAGGTGGTAATGTGAGTTTATTATGTTATTTTTATTACTTCAACACATTCATTTCTGAAGTGAGCATARTTCAAAGACTTCATAAAAATGTTATTGAATTAAGGAAGCTGCAAACTCGCATTTAAATCACATTAATTCATTGATAATAATAATTAAGCTAAGCGACAGGTATGAGAATGGCTGGAATACCACACAAAGCGCTTGCGGGCTTGGCCCCTAACAAAACTCTCAAAGTGACTATCCATATACACGAAAATAACCAAATTGTCAGCAGAATAGCGTTTTTRTCTGTTTTGATTCGTAATTAAAATTACATTTCGAATTGTCATTTCAGCTATCGCATTTTGTGTGGCTTTTCATACATTCAGCAATTTGTAGAGATAAACCATATGTACAAGTGGTACCTGTAGCCTCTTCACAGCAATAACATCAATCTCAATGTGTTTGTGTTGTTGTTATTGAAATTGGCTTTGACCACAATCGAAGCACAGTTAATTTGGATTAATTTTTTTCCGATAACAATCTCATTGTTGCATTCGTTTATGTGCATTTTGTCACATTTTCCAGCTGCTTCTTTGGCTTCCGTCACTTTTCTGTCGAGCTCATGTGTGAGCGTGAGTTTGTGTTAAGTGTTTGAAAAGTGTGTTTAGGAAATTGAAAAAAATTATTTGTGGTCGGATTTATAAAAGTCTCTTTCATTATGTGCCATTAATCTTTTGTGGTCAATTATGTTAATAACTTTTRAACTGAAGTTATCGCAGTTGACACTGAAGAGTCGAATGCTGCGACTGAAGATGGAGATTTTCTTTATCTTTTTTTTTGTTGGCTTATACGAGATTTTGCTCTTTAGCGATTAACTGTTAAAATATTTTGATTACCATTATCTGTAATTACAAGGAGAACCTGACAATATTCTGTTCCTTCGCTCTTCTTTTTTGGTTGAGATTTTGTGAATATATTGCTATCAAGCCAAAGCTGAGCAGTTTAGGAGTGGTGTATATTTTTACGAGCGTATTCGCTTCGTTCCCTTTATTTCGGTGAAACTTTCTAACCGAAGCAGAATTTATGTAAGCGTGTGAYTAATGAGAAGAAGTTGTTTAATTACTTTTGTTTTTTGAAATGTAGTATATCAACTTCTAGCTTGGGCCAATGTGAAAAATATTTGTCCTTATTAAACTGAATATGAAAAATAATCTATACAAAATCTGATACATGAGACATCGAACCAATCTTAGACGGTTCAGGCCATCAAAAAATAATTGTATCAAAGGAAAACATATTTTTTCTCATTTAAAGTTTAATAAAAACCTTCCAACCAAGCTTCCGGAGTTTCTRGCCAGTATCGATATGTGTGGCCTTGTGTTGTCCTGATCCACTAACGATTTTACGATAGGAAAGCATCTCATAGCAAATCCATCCAGCTTGACGTTTAACTTCTACTTTGGCCCATTAGTCCTTTTTGAACTGCTTTTGTTAAGTAATATGTATAAAAGTTGATAAACAATACATCGACCAATTTTTAGACTGTCGGAGCAACTAAGAAATTGTATTAAGGGAAAAATTWATTTTTTTGTATTTAAAGTTAGAATTTGGAGAGCAAATGTTATGTGCTGATGAACTGAAAAAATAAAATTCTCTAAAGATACTAAAGAACATTCCGTCCAAAGCTTATACTCGTCACAAGTGCATGGAAAGTTGGACCCAGGAAGTCAATAAAAATTTTTGTGTAAAAGTACGTGAATATGTTATTTTTGGTTTTTATAAATCCGGATTAGATGATATGTTCCTAATGTTGAATAATTTCAAACGATTATTTATGTTGTACTAGCTGGCTATCACTTAGTAATATCAGATGAATTCAGTTTAATTTGAGGTGAAGAATTTGTCACAAAGGATCTCAACGTTTTTCGCGAACTTTAAGAGCGACTTGATGCCTCGTCTCGCATGTGATGCCAGTAGGTAGTGTACATTTTCATATTTTGACCCCGTTGGGCCAGCGCATCGTAGTCTGTCGAAGAACGCGTCAAGCAGTTTCATCTTCACCGCTTTCTGTGTGATTTGTCCCAAGGGGTTGCTTCCGTCGATAAGTGCCACAATTAAATGCCTCTTGCCTATCTCGCAGGCAATCGCTGCCGTCCTCGACGTTGAAAATTACTCTCGATCTAGTCTGACGTTTGGTTTTACAGTCTAATCCTTTTTCCTCGATTTTCAATGGAGCGCTGCATTTTGGCTCCAATTCCTTCCCAKATCCGGTTTGCGAATTTCGGATCCGAGGATGAGATAAGCGTCCTCCATGCGTAATATTGTTTTTATAACCTTTCTTCTTCCAACTTCATCCGTTTGGACTTGCAGGTTAGCCTTTCATGGATTTTACAAAATAACATTTTTGGCATCTCCCGGAGAGCTTAGCAGAGTTGCTTCTTCCATTGTATTAACGCTTTCGGGGTCTGAGTTTTTACGGACTGTAGCACCTGTACGCTGCAAAGCGGGTTTGGCAATAGCACTGCAACTACTGTGAACTACTCCCCTCACAACAGAGGTTCGCCGCTGTCAACATTGCAAATAAACTCACTGTGTCCGATGTTTAGGCTGATATCCCAGCCAGCTTTCCATTTTTTGGTACTCCAAGTTGAGTTTATTTGTCGAGAAACCTCTATCCCTAGCGTTTCATACCTACCGCCAGGTACCTCATTAGCAATAACAGAATGTAGATATATTCCTCTTCCCCCCATTATATATATATGTATACTCGTATGTACTCCGGCCTTATGTAAGTTTTTGTTGTTCAGCTGAGTCTCGTTATCTGCCGCCATACAAAACCATGTTTGCAACAAAAAGCCTAAGATTATTATTATTGAGGTGAAATCTGTTTCAAGACTTAGTCTTTCGAAAAAATTAAATTCAAAAGAATAAGTTATTCCTGCCACCCARCAGAGATATCCGCACTCAGAGTAGAAAGAGTTCTCATCCATAGTAATTTGCTCTCTTCTACAAAACTGTTCTCACAGGTATCACAGTTTTTTACACTGACAACATAGTATACATGGCTTGGTTCGAAGAATATTCAGGCCCTTAAAATTAAAATAAAATACTCTTGAAAATATATTTCGCCACTTCCTTTTATATTTCTTTCATAATCATTTGAATATGATCCATTAGGCTGTCAATGTGRATGACGGCAATTCTTAACTGCGATTAATTCACACCTGACAACTCGCCGACAGCGGAAGAACCAAATACCAAACATATTTTTTTATTGAAATAATTTCATTTCTTTTAAGTTTGACTGACACCYCATATTTCCAGCACACATAAACGCYGAATTCGAATTTTATGATACGAAAGATAAATCAAACTCATGTTCCTAAACACATACCGTTGCACGTGGCATTGTTTTAGCGACGAGAAGAGAGGCGAARAATTTCTCACTTACAAGTTAATTTGGAAATCATTTTGTCGGTGATTCATCTGCACTTCATAGGAATTCATTCAGTAATCGGAACAGATCGGAACATATTACTTTATTAAGTCATTTTCCGCACATCGATTTCTGTTCGGTTTCTTCTCCTAAAWCTCTTTGCTATCGTTTTTGCACGTCATCACGATTACTTGCGGCGCATTCGGCGATTCTGTACGTGGCAAGCTACGAGTATACAATGGACGGACGATATGTTGATAAGTAGTGAAGATATTTTTCTGCATTGTCATTTCCACAGCCAGCACCGGTCGTGGTGCCTTCGCTGGCTGACTGGCCGGCTGGCTGATCGGAACACCTTTCCAATGCTGTGATCATTGTGAGAGTTCGGCAATTGATCGATGCAAAAGTTCCGCTCATTGTTCGTGGTGTAGCTGATGATAATGCTGTTGAAAGGCAGATATTTGTAGTGTTATAGTACAAGTATATACATACGTAGCTGAAATATGTGTTTGTCGTATGTATGTTGTCTACATTAGCTGCTGATCGTAATCGGTAAAGAAATCAATATTAACAGACGCAACTTTTAATGAAGATCAACAACTAAAAAATTATCATATTGCTTGTTCTYGTATGCATAGATAATAATAAAGGAATGCTCGTAAATGAAATATTAGAGTGGATGTTAACATTAGGGTGTACTATATTTTTAGGCAAAACTCGCCATAAATCACTAATATGTATATCCTGAACACTCAGAAYGAAACGTCGGAGACCTTATTAGATAAATAATAATATATATTAAATAATAAGCGATAAGCTGTCAAAATTATTTCCTTCCCAAAAAACCGATTTTTTGATAGAATCGCCGATATCGGACCACTATAGCACATTGCTGCCAAACAAACTGGCCGATTCACCAAGTTGTTGCTTGGAAAAAATTTTTATTCGACAATATATCTTCCATAAATTTTACCTAGATTATGATACAAAACAATTTATCCGAATAAATTTCTGAGATCGAGATACTACACCATATAGATATATTACAAACTGACCGTTMAAAATCATGAAAAAATATTTTTTATATCCTACTATGTTAAGGGGTTATAAGGGTTTCTCGCCTTTTTTCCACACATTTTTTCTCAAATAAAAATTATATATTTTATTAGAATTTTTTATTGATACAAACATACATTATAACAAAACAATTCTGATATTTTTGGAAAAAAATATTTTAAACTTGGCCAGTGCAACGGTATTTCCTGTGACCCCTTARAAAATATGATGCGTGCGCTTTGGCAAGATAACTCCTTACAGTATCATCTAAAGAGAAAAAATTACATGTTTTACATTAAACAGTTAACTTAGGAATTGGTCGAAGGAAGGTCGAAGGAAAAAACTGGAAAGTTTTGGCAGAAAGTTTTAAAAAATAATGAAAATTTCATTGAAAATTTCGCGACATATTTTTCTTTTCAAGTAGCTGTAATCCAAAAAAATSCTTCATCCAAGTCTTTAAGAATTGTGTGTCAAAGAGGAAAGTTCTGTAAGCGCCATTCACTTGGAAGGAGCCAGAAACGATTATTTTACATATGGCTYAATCAGCTCACATCTTCCGGTCTTAGACCAAGTATCTTCTGGGTAGTCATCCATCCGTTTGAAGGAGAGCTAAAGTGAGAAGGCCCAAAGGAACCCAAGGAACCCAGGGTTGTGCGCTGGGTTTAGGACCCACCACGTAAAAAACGCCCCAATGAAAAGGAAACAACTGCTTCGGACGAGAGACCCGCCTTTTTAATGTCTAGCGACAATCCACATTAAAGCGGAGTTCTCCATTATATCGCCCACGCATCGACTGAAGGGAGAGACGTTGTGACCAAAGATGGGTTCTATTGCCGACTTTAACGCYAGGGTGGGCGTTAAAAGAGTATCTTTGAGACAACGATCAGTAAATTCAGTCCCATGAGGAAATATTCCTAAAGGGGTTGAGACTGATCCACTTCGCCGCGGAAATATGGGTATCTGTAATACTAATTCCGGCATATTAAATAATGAAAAACAATACTTTATTCATACTCGTATTTAACCATTTCAGCTTTCAAAATGTAAAATTAAAAAAAAAAAAATGTGTAAATATTATTTTCAAAAATTACTCCACCCTAATATATAATATATGTATGTACATATGTGACTCTCTCAGCTATTCGCATTCATACGCCTCATAAAATATCTTTTTAGCATATTTCATTTACCAAACGCTTTTTGAATGTTTATATGCATTGCGTTAAGCACATAAGCCCATATAAATATRTAAACTTACAAGCTACAACAACGAAACTGCACTTTAAATTACTTGAGCATAAATACATACTTATGTATGCTTGTATGTAGTTAGGTAACTTCCCAAAGGTAAACAGGTTACATAGTTCCTGTCTTCATACGCTTAACTCTTGCTACAAAACCCAAGAGATATGCCTACGAGGAGTATATACATATGTATAACAATGTGCGGTCGTTCGGCTACGCGAGACTTGACGAGAGAGCGAATCAACGGCGATCAAAGTAATTACTTCGTGGTGGTCCAGTAATGCTCGCAAGTCATTTGCTTCCTCAATCATGTTGTTATTGTGCCGACAATTTTGTTGTTTTTTTAATGTTGCAAAAGATCTAAATAAAAGGCGAGAGCAAAAGGCGCAACTAAAGGAATTAGACTAACATACATATATACATATAACTATATACATACATACATACCACTACATATTACTACAGCAAAAATGTGAGCGCTAAGCAAGTTAGTGCACTGGTATATATACATATATATATGTGTGCATTTGTGCACTTCTGCGCATTCGCTCACTGCGTTGCATTGATGGCACATTCTTGCAACATTTAACGATTGTGGCTGGATGATGAGCTTAGTTTATACAAATTTATACATATATATGTACATATATATATATGTACCTAACTAAAGCGCGTGGTCGTATATGCCTCCATACAAAAGCATATATGTATATAGTTGTGTCCGTGGTATGTGTGTTTGTGTGCTCGTTGCGACAGCGGTTATAATATAAGACTTAAGGTGTCGGCTGCAAGCTAATTGGAAGAATGTTCAAAGGTGCCGCCAACAAATTAAGAATGAGTTACCAATTTAACTTTTATATCTCTATCAGATACAGCATCAGAATAAAAATACACAAACATACATACATWTGTACATATGTATATGTATATGCCGCGCAACACAAAAGAGCCTACATTCATGAAGACGACCAACGTCGAARCGTTTTTGCCAAACTCTCATATGAAAAGTTGGCTGAGATTGTTGCTTAGACGGATGGCTGTGCGATCAATTGAAAGACAAACATACGTACAAACATACATTTTTGTAATACATATAGACATGAGTAGTCGGTTTTGTAATAATGTGACGCGTAATTAGACGGAAGAACGCACAAGCACACAATGCAATATTGAATAAATCCAATTGGACATGGCCTACAGTTATATTAACAGGTACAAACACATATTTATACTACAAAAGTGTGTATGTGTGTATGTGTGCAGGTTAGCATGTACACCTGAGCGGTAATAGTTCTTGAATTGCCGACCATGAGTTAAGTGTTTGCACAAATATTTGCTGTCGTCTTTAAAATGCAATTAGCGACGTACGAAGATGTGTACATATGTATGTACACACGTACACTCGTTTTATGGAGCAGCATAAGGCTCGTGCGTTTTTATTCTTCACATATTTTGAATGTACATAGGTGCAGCGACTGATATATTAAATATAATATAAAATTTTAAGTAAATATATTCGATTATTGTAACTTGATGAAAAAGTCAGGATTGCACTAATGTAACAGATTTTGCATTAGTGTTTTGTACTCCCATTTCCGCTGGGCTTCTGAAAACAACGAAAAAATGGAAATGGTCGGTTCTTACTGTTCTCATATGATCAAAATGACCCGGGCTGACAAAAAAAGAACCAAAATTTCACGTATTTTAATATAAACCTCTTCTTCAAACTAGGCTCTTTTTAAGTAAATACATATGTAATTCCAAAGCTTAATCCATATTTTCCATAGACTTGTTATAAGCCTCATGTGGAATGGCATTCAGTGCCTTGTTTAGTTTGAAGTGGTACGTTTCGGTGACACCACACGTTTTTGGAGGGCCGGGAAGAGGTCGCTGACAAATGAGCAAATTCAAAGTGAAAACAATGTTCATTATCTTTTTTGACATCAAAGGTATCGTACAACATCAATTCGTGACGCCTTCATGGATATCGTGCTGGCAGTACTGCATCGACTCAGTCCTATTACTTTCCGGACAAACTRTGAATATGGTAGTACGACGGAGACTTTGTTTCAGGTAGCATGTTTGCCGCGGCTATACATGGTTCATGAACAAAAATCGCATCGTAGCCAAACCTCTCTAGATTCAGAAGGAGSTAGGTAGAGGTGAACTTGGTTTTATGCAAGTTTATATGAAGAACTTCAGCTGCTAAGATTGAGTTTGTACTCTAGGTCGGGTTGCATCACCCACTCCTGTTTCCTGAAGTTTGAAGATGGCCTTTGGGAACTCACCAAAATCCTTCTTGACCTCTCGCTTCTCCATTGCGTTTTATTTATTATCGGCCGGTACACGCTACCTACGGTCCACGCAATCTTCCTGATCCTTCCGGACAAAATGTTTTCGACGWTTTGTTTATTTGGAGGATGTAGTTCTGGCTGCCATCATCCGTAGTTTGGAGACCTTCAGCAATCTSCAATATTCCAGCAGCTCTTGAGGGTTTCGCATTTGGAGTCACAGGAGTCACAGTGCATTTCATGGTTTTGGCGTGCGAGGTAAATGCATCCTCGATTTCGAAATGGTCGGAATACAGCTACGGTACAATATTTCTAGGATGGTCTCTTCCCATAGAGAATGAAGCTTTACCACCATTTTCTTTACCATTTCTACATCATTCGTTCTTACATCTCAGGATTTTGACTCCATTCAGCTAAAGACCAACAACATATTATTATAATGAAAAGTATGAGTGAATTTTGCTTTTCTAATTTAGGAAAAGAAACCAGCTGCTTCAATTGAATGCGCCGAGATGAATGAATCTTAGAATCATTCATCAATTAAGGTTCGGCATACGAACGTTGAGTGAGAAGCTTTGAAACATAAATTCTTACAAAACATAACTTATAAAAGCGGTAAGAGTATGTTCGCTGAGAGCACCATAACTCCTARTAAACCTTTCTTGAACCTTTTTCCGAGATAAAAATTGTTGCTATAAGAAATATAATACCACATTTATGTACCTGTATAATCACACCACAATGCATTTAAAATTGAGATTTTGTCATGCTAGAAATTTGGCGAAAGCAATTGTCGTCAAACAGRAGAATGTTCTTCGATTGAAGTGTGGTTTATGAAATTGGCGACGCTTAACGACATGTCAAGTTCGCCGTCATGAAAGTGATGCAACAGCTACCTGCAATACATACACATTTCTATTCTGCGGTAGTGTTTACGCTGTTCAATTAAGAGTGCTAGCTTGGTTTGCATAAAGAGAAGCCACTTGCCTTACAGAAATATTTACATAACAATCGTTAGGGGCGTACCCAGCAGGAGATTTTAGTAAAAATACTTTTAAATGAATGTTAAAAAAAAAAAAATTATTTCTTTAAATTTGATGAGGGGAAATAAGCGAGTCCGGGATAAATTAGATAGTAAATTATCCTTCACAGCTACATTTCTTATACCATGATAGGGTATAAAAAGGTCTTTCTCTTGCTTTCGATTGATCATTTTGTATAGCCACTATATGTTGTCGTGATCCCATCTAAATAGACAAATTTCGGGAAGATATCTTGTCAAATAAATCCCGGTATCCCAACACTTTCCGAGCCACCCTACAGCCCAGAAATGGTACCCCAGACTTTTGCTGTTTCCTTGCCTCTAAAGGCCGATRAAAGGTAAGCATTTTGAGGCCACAAAGGCGATCCAAGCAGCATGCACCTCTGCTCTCAAGGCTATTCCGATTAATGCCTTCCCTGTTGCCTTCAATGCTTGGAAATCRACGCAGAAGCAGCTTATTTTTTAAGTTTTTAAAGAGTTGTAACGATTTGTTCAATACATTTTTTTAAATCGACTCAGTCCTCTTACTTTCCGGAAAGCCCTGTAKAGTACAAAATTTTATACTGCGAACCTAACAAACTAGACTTGATTACAAATTGCTATTGTTCTATAGCTCAAGGCAATAGAGGACCCTCTTTTCGGCCACTTTTTCAGGTACATTATCTCCCTAAGTTAAACTATGGCACATAACAAGGACTCAAGTCTAATCATATMATAACTAATAAAAAATATTTTACGTAAACAAATTTTTCACCTAAAAAGTCCTTTAATTTCACACAAGGTATATGCAACATTATGACATATCCAAATACTCTTTGACTCTAACAACTATGGAATAGCACTTTTAAATAAATAACCAAAATTGCATACAGTATTTGAACACAAAYAGTATTACGACACAACAGTAAATGCAGCGTGAAATGTCTTCGAATTCTCCAAGCGCTTAGAGAGGGTTGTCTGTTGATATTAAAATCAATTTGTTAAGACTTTTCTTCATTTTCCCACAGCGGAAAGACGACAGATAAAAATGTTTGCAGAATTTTTAAAAACTACACACAAACATACGCATACATACATATACATATTTATGTATATGCTAAATATGCAAATAAGCAACAACAACAACTTAAAAGCTTCCCTTGAACAATCGTCATCGTCGTCTTTTTTGAAATTTTGGTCAAAATCAATGGTTTTGTTTGAGTGTCTCCGCATTGCACTGACTCTTTCTTCTTGTTGTTGTGATTTTTTTGTTTGAACTTGTATGCATTTGTCTGCTATAGAAATAACTGCACTTGATCGCAACMACCTTGATGGCAGTGCCCCCCTAACAGCCGACTTCAACTGACACTTTGTTCGATGTCCACTAGGTGGCCGCGTAGCGAACTGAATACAGCGCCACGAACCATCATTCWGCCCAACAATGAGCAAATGATGTATGCCTTTCGATTGCGTCACTGCACAAATAAGTCTGGGATGCCAAAAACAACAACCAAAAACCAACGACGATTGGCGACACATTCACAATTCGAATGTGCAATCAAGATTGTGAGGCAAAAGCACGAAGTGGCAAAGTGAGTGGGGCGATAGTGCTCGGCTGGTGGAAACTCTGCCAGAATGTGGCAGACTCGAAAATAAAGAAATGTTGAAAGGCTTTCACAAACTATGCAGTAATTAATTACAAGTAATTGCGGCTTCTTTTAATATTTTTGTATATATTCACATTTTTTATTTACTTTTTAATTTTTTTTTTTTTTTGCATTGCAATTAACACTTGGAAACCTTGTTGGTGGCAATCGCGTCAATTTTCAGTCATTACTCATTTTTAGTGAATTAGTATTAATGAGCCTTGGCACCTGACTACTCACATATGCAGTTAATGCAATCGCTGCATTTCGCGCTTAACGAGTGGG
Source organism: Bactrocera latifrons (assembly GCF_001853355.1). Lineage (NCBI taxonomy): Eukaryota > Metazoa > Arthropoda > Insecta > Diptera > Tephritidae > Bactrocera > Bactrocera latifrons. Next base: position 456,400 of record NW_017535419.1, read on the forward strand.
AATTCGCTCGGTCAGCCACAACGTGACACTGCCGCCATTTATAGTGACTGTTATTRTGCGCGGAAGTGTCAATGAGTTTCCCATGAAACGGCGTGGTGGAAAGCTGATGTGCGAAGGTCGGTAATTGCCGACAACAGCCCGATCAGCAGCGATGATTTCATCAGTTAATTGTTGTTGTATGCATAAATGCATACTGAAGACTGAAGTTCTCGCATGATAATGTCGACTCGGAAGTACAAGTGCTGGGAACTGAATTGGTGAAACAATCAGATGGTTAAAAACCAAGCCAAGTATTTTTGTAAATCAGAACTGGGAAAATAATGCACCTCACATAAAACTATTAATAAATTAATTAAAATCTTGTTTGTTGAAAATAATTGTGTAAAATACAAGTTTAGAGTTTCAAGATGAGGATCTGAAAGCTTTACTCGATGAAAGTTATTGCTAAACACAATGGCAGATCGAGGAAACACCTGAGACACACCATGAACACGCTCAAAACAGTTAAAAGCACCCGAAAACATTCGAAATCATATAAAAAATGGGTTCCTTTTGCATCCGATTTTGACTATCGATGAAAACTGGATCCATTAAAATAACCCGGAATGTAAAGGATCAAGTGTAAAAGACGATTATTTTCTCCAGCAGTAGATTCAAGAAGTCACACCATAGAGAGTCGCTTTGTCTGAAACTTCGTTTGGTATCGAACGGCTCGGATAGGTCCTTTGCGATCTATACGGACCATATTTGTATTGCAACAATGACAGTTTACAAAGCCGTATTAATTTTGCGGCGATACTTCAAACATATGTAGCAGCATAAAGGCAAAAGCAACTTTGAAATCGCCAAGAGTTAGTGTGTGCCGATTCTCTTCTCAAGGACTTTTCCAAGATTTGGCGCATGGTGAATATCTGGTCAGTTGTTGATTTTCCAGGCCTAAAGCCWTACTGGTAAGGTGCAATCAATTTGTTGTAGGGAGGCTTCTGTTCACACAGTACGCATCATAGAACCTAATATGCGATGTTAAGGAAGCTTATTCCACGGTAGTTGTCCCTTTTTGTGAATTGGGCAGAGCCCATTTAAATTCCAATCATCGGACATGTTCTCGCCCGACCATATTCCTCAAAGAAGGCATTACATGCTCCTTATCAATTCTTTTCCGCTAGCTCGGCCGGCAATCCATCGACCTCCGCCGCTTTGTWGTTCTTCAAGCCGCGAAGATATGGTCGGTTTAAAATGATCAGAATTACGAACTGTGTCGATTTAGCCATGCCCATCTATCTGTCTGTATATACGCGAAATAGTTCTTCAGTTTTTGTGATATCATTTGTCTAACCGCCAATATTGGACCACTGTAACATATAGTTTTTTTCATTTGAAGAGATATAGTATCTTTATGAAATTTTATTGCTTAAGTCTATGATGCAATCTCAGAAGAAATTGTTCAGTTCGGATATAGCCAAAATACAAACTGAACGATCGGCATTATCTAAGTGTTTGTAAGGAATCTTTTGTAATCCCAACCGGTACAACCGAGGACAACGTTTTTTTTTTTTTTTTGTATTTGTATGAATTGAAATATATTTGATTATAAAAGTTTTCAAATTTTCTTCATCAACTCCTAAATATCACTGGAAAAAGTATGAGTTGAGTAAAATATTGCAGCTATTGCTCTCAGTTACTTACTATAAGGTAAGTATGTATATTTAAGCCTTCGCATAATCAGATTCCGAATGGTTTGTTAGAGTCTTGTTTGCCGAACGCCGACACCGGCGACCCTTTTAATCRAAGCATTTCACACCTAATTTGGGAATATCACGCAAAAAAGATCAAAGACTTGCGCCACTATCTCACCAATAAATGATTTTCAACCGAAAAAAGCTGATTTAAAGACGCAGCCACACAAACAACGACACACGCACGCACACGACCTGCATGTACAACATARTGTAAGCATTTGTGTGTATGTATATTATGGCTGTTAATATTATATATGCTGCCGAAAATCGACAAAAAAGATAAATAGACCAATAAAAAATGGTAAAACCTATAATTAAGTATAACAAGTTCAATATGAGTTTGAGAAAATTTCAGCTCAAGATGTTTTATGCACTCAAAGCAATACATACATACATATATACACATTTATGTGTTTAGAAAATATAACTGTGTATGAATGCGTTTTAGAATTTATAGCCCGGCGTCGTATGAAGAACCGAAGGTGGCCAGCGTCACCATCTGCAGCAGCAGCAGAGGCAGAGRCAACCGCAGCGTCAGCAATGACGATTTAAGCCGATTTTAATTGCTTGTAGCAACACAAATAAAATCGTGAAATAAAAGGAAAACACACACGCACTTACGCGTTGCTCCAAGCGTACGCAGCGTTTACCGGTAGCATTTAGGAGGCGACCACCATGCCTCGCAGACGAACGATCAAAGCGCTTTGCGGCTGCGCACACTGCCAAYGGTGTTCATTGATTTTCTTTCCTTCGTCGTCCTCCTCTCTCTCTATCTCACGCTATTATTATTMATTATTTTGAAGATAACTAATGCCATAGTCGCGGATGATTATCTTCAACCTTTCTCCATTATCTGCAGCGTAAATTCAATTTCAAATTGCCTGATTGCATTTTGTCAATGAGCGCATTTAAATTAAAATTCCAAACTTTGATATGTAGAAGGGGTAAGAAGAGAAAGAAAAGGGATGAGCAGATAAGTCATTACAATAAGTACTAATAAATATTCAATTGAATTATATTAGTGGCTTAACAGCGCGCACACACGCAGTTCGCTTAGAGTGGTTCTTTATGGAGCTCTTTATGGAGTCTATTAAAATGCAAACAAAGCGAGCCGACAACAACTAACTAATAGGTGGTAGCTGATAGCTGATCACTGGTCGCTACTGACCAGCGCGGCGATAGCTGACCGTTGGCAATCATTGGCGATCGGCGGCGATCGCTACAAAATCAGCGCGTAGCGCACGCGTTTATTTCGGGCATCATTAGCCGCAAAATTGATGGCTTGATTATTTAAATGAGCACTGYTGCCGGTGTAGTGTAGCGGTTAAGAGGCTAATGCAATAGCAAGTGGCACACCAGCGCCCAACAACACACAGAAGCCACAGTTGAAGGCAACAAGAAATGTGGAACAAAAAAAAAACAAAAAACACACATCAACAACAAATAAATCGCTCGCCGCTCACCGCCTGATAGTTAACGATCAACATGGCTATACATATGTAGTTGTGTACTACATAAGCTCTAAGCGTGTACGCGTGTGTGTGTGCGTACGAGCGTTTAGCTGCCCGAACTTAAACGTAACGTCCGTAATTGCCCGTACGCAGCGCCAAAACTACTTATGCACCTCGGGCGGCGGGCAGCGCTTTTGAAGTGAACCGCAACAAATGCTTGCGGGTCAAGCGTTCATTATGCATACACACACACGTATGTGCATATGAGCCATATAGACACTTGCAGATCTATCGCTTGGCACCATCGATCAGCCTCTGCCCATACAGTAGCTGTTGGAAACCACACACTTTTGTTAGTTGCAGTGTTTGGTCTCGTTTTTCTGCCAAAGGCTTTGGCGCACAGGTATGAAGACACCCTGTAGAGAAAATATATGTTTGGTTTAATAAATCTTCCAGAAAATGATCTTGACTTAGTACAAAACTAATATTTAACTAGTTTCTAACTAGAAGTAAAATAGTTTCCCAACTARTCTCAAACTACTTTCCAACTAGTCCCAAAAATAATTTTCAACAAGCAATAAAATATTTTAAACAAGTTCTTAACTAGTTACAAAGCAAGTTTCCAACTAGTTTCAAACTAGTCATCCCAAAAACTAGGCCGCAACTAGTTCTCAACTAGTCCATACCTGGTTTAAAACTTTTGATTAACACATTCTCTCGCTCCTATTTCAGACTTGTGCCATGGACTTACAAATCATACACGTACCTAACTTTCCTACAGGGTATTCACACTTGCATATTATGTATATACGAATAGGTATCCACTCGAAGAAACCCTCACCACGGTGGCTGTCATCTAATTGCTGCTTGATCTCTGCCTGCAGGGGAAAATTATCGATAAGATGATCAATGCACAACGTTAATASCATAAGCAAAGTGGCACGGCGCGGTGTGGTGCGTAGTGGAATCAAGTTTGTAGAAGAGTTGATCGATTGAGCTACTTGTTCGATTCATTGCATTAAATTATTATGTATAATTGGAGTTTTACCGAATTTAGTTATGCAAATCAGCACACACACACATACACACATACCTATAAAAATATATGAATGAATTTATATACATACATATATATACACACTAACGACTCAATGGTGGATCAAAAGATTTCACCGGTTTAGCGCTATAAAAATGGCCAAGCGTTTGGTTTAAGCACGCCGCGCCGCTTGCTGGCGACGTGCGGAAACTGCGCAAACGCAATCCATTAAATCTTCAATCTAATTACGGAATTTTTGTTCAAATTTAAACACTTCGTTCGGCTAATAGATTGGACAAGGTGATTATAATTTAGTGGCATTCCAGCAAATTTTTAATTTTTGCTGCCAYTTTTTTTGTTATTTTTGTGCAAAAATACAAATTTCGACGTTTTCCGTTGKTTTCTGTTATTGTTGTATGCAAATTTTTGCCCTGTTTTAGCAGAAGTTTGTATTTAGCCCGCGCTATTTCAGCTCTTCAATTATTCGCCGTTGTGTTGTCGTGATATTAGTGACCAAAACGTTTAAATTAATAATTAATTAACTCAAATTTATGAATAGCAGCTGTAAATAATCATTAATAAAAGCCCAAGCGCAAAGCAACAATTGCGAGTGGTGGCATGCTTTATAATCAATATGTTAATATATCCGAACAGAAGTGGYCAAAATATGCAAAATTATCGCATAATAAAAACAAAAACACATTTTTATGTTTATACAAAGCCCGATTGTCTTCGGTGTTTCGTTCATCTCTGCGGCTGCTAATTTCGTAAATTTATTAAATGCGGACATGTGGCGACGCGAAGATAATCTAAGCATGCTTGAATTTATGGCTACCAGTTTTTAATACACCCATATAACCAGCAAGAGACAAATTAAAGTAAATTATAATATGAATCGATGAAACGCTGAAACTCGCATATGCACATATGTACATACCCATATATTGATATATTCAGAAAGTCATACATATGTACATATATTATTAAAAACGCTATAGTACACATATGTGCACATGCATTAGGGTGCATTAGGTATTATTTTACTCTATAAATTATCTTCTGAAAAACTGGTTGATAGACCCCTCAATAAAGTTCTCTGCAAGCTTGAGCTCTTAATAATAATAGGAAGATTCCCCATCTTTCAATGTAATATTTTGTCCTCATTATGAAAAAGAAAAATTTATATATGTATATTTATATATAATTGAAAAAATGTTACTCTCTCTTTCACTTTGTGAATCCCACCGTTTTAAAGTTATTAATGTTTAATTATTTTAAGACATATTTCTGATTTTTCATGAATTTTATTATTCACATAAAAAATTATTATGAGTGAGCAACAAAAAAATTGAAATTTTTGACCCACCTTAAATTACATACATGTACATAAAGAAACTAGATTCTTTATATTTGTAACAAGAATTTAGATTGAGATGATCTTTTTGTTTGTAGATTCCCAGCTAGAATTATGCCTTCTAATGGTTTGTAATAAAAAGGGTGATATATTTTGAGGTTCCCTACTTTTTTAAAGAAAAACACAGAAACTTCAAATTTAATGGGGAGTGTTTATTATCATTCGAAAGAACTTTCTTTGGCATTTTTTTTTGTTGAGGATTATCATATCCCCACAGGAAAAAATCTTTGGTGCTCCGCGAACTGTTCTCTCAATGAATCCATTGATTGATGCGMTGTGTGTGATGTGCGTCTTGTTGAAAACAAGTGTTGTCCAGATAACAAGCTTAAATCTCAGGCATCTAATAGTGGGTCTTGATAACAGTCGCCGTTYTCGGTTACGTTTACATCGGCATCACTTTTGAAGAAATATGGACCGGTGATTGCACCGGCCCACAAACCACCCGAAACCGTTGTTTTCTCTGGATGAAATGGCAGCTCTTAAATCTCTTCAGCTTGAGACGAAGATCATATGTCGCAATTTCTTGTTTGTATACCTATAGAGTCAGAAATGGGTCTCTTCGCTGAAAAAATTCGGTTCGAAAAGTTCGGAACTTCTTGGAACTTTGCAAGAGCCCATAGAGCGAAGCAATGTCTGTAAACTGTTGTTATTGCTGTAAAATTTTTTTTTTTTAATCTTCAACCACTCTTTAGGTAGCACTACTGTTGTTATAGGTCTTTCGACCTGGTAACTAAATCAGCATTGAAAATGTGGAGTTAGAAAATCCATTTGTTGTCTGCTCTACCCAAGCTCTTATTAGCAAATGGTACTTACTAAAATTGGTTGTTGTCTTCTTTTAAACATAATGTGAAATTCTCGTAAAAACGACAAAAAGGTATRCATTTCTTTAATTCTTCAAACTCTCTAACTATATTTTCATAATTTTTGAGCTGCTTAGCATAGGAACAGGCTTTCAACCACTTACTGAAGAGTTTTAAAAAGGCCGTAAGCGTATATAAAGCATGTCAGAAGTTGTTGGCTACTTGTCAAAATATCATGGAAGAGTCTTTGTACAGGAGTAGATAGCTTACAAAGATATTAAATCCATATCTAACACATATTCAGTTCATGTTAAAGATTGATGAAATTTCAGATTTTTACAATTGTAACCATTTTGATTTAAATTCACCTTGTCGTTTAGACATAATATATATCATCGGAAAAGTGATTTTCCTGAATTCAGTACTACGTGTTTCGTACTGGGCGAGCTGCTTTTTGAGGRTTCGACAAAGCTTTTAATCTAGTTACTAGGTTTCCTTCAACCATTATCCGAAGTTTCTGAGCCTTAGGCTATAAAAAGTATATTTATAACTTGAAAATTAAGTCCATGTTTCCTAACTAGCCTCAAATTCTTCATAAATAAAAWTCATCATTAAATATATATTAAAGGTTACTATTAAATTGCCTATAAAACTTAACCTTAAAATTTATCTAACCGATTCATTAAAAYATGATATTCATCTAAGGGTGCTAATAATAAACGAGGAAACACGAAGTATGGCTAGTCTTCAAACAATCATTCTGTGCCCTTTTGCTCTTTTAGCTTTCGGATTCAAGGTGCCAACAAAGTAACTTTCGAATATGTTGCGTTAAGAGGTTAAGTTTTATCTCAAACTCCAAACCAACAAATATTTTATAAGCTTTTCATTTGTCCATCGTTATATGTGGACCATGGAGAAAATTTTTTAAGCCYATAACTGAGGTTGAGAATTTTTCCTATTCAACGAAAATCTAAAAAACGGTCGTTAACTTACGCAGAGGAATGCAAGACACTTTTCTTTGCTTAATATCCCGGGTTCCCGTAGGGTATTTTGAGAAAGAGATCATCGGTAAGAAACGCTGCGCTAAAGTCGTTTCTGATAAAATTGGTTTCTATTAACAACAAAAAAACAAAAAAAAAAAAAAAATTAAGAACTAAAATTAGATATCAAAAGTGCTCAATTTTTCAGTGTTTTTAAAATCTCAATTTTATTAAAAACTTTCTTTTCTTCAATACTTTATTTTTCGCCATACTTAATTTGCCATAAAATGTTTTGCTTTAAAGCTTTATCTATTTAAAATTGCGTTTGAGATTCTTTCTTTCATTAATTTAACCTTGGCTTGTTGCCAACATGCAAGCCAGGCTCCGCATTGAGCCCTTTACGGCTCTCGATGTATAGTTATATATGTATGTATGCTCATACATGCTCGTCCATATGTATGAAGGCGCTATGAGACGACGGTCAAAGGGCACGATCGGCCGCGTGCGCCATGAACGAGGCGCTCTCGAGAACTTCGGTGCTTATAAGGCGCAATGTTGAACGTTTTGTATGTAGAAGTCGTAAGTTGTGTGGATTAAACGCTGTCATGTGGTGCTGTGGTGAACAAAAAGCAAGGAATGTTAAAATGTTGAACGCTATGCAATGCCTTCCTCATATGCCGCAGCAAACGGTGCTGCTTTTGGTGGGCTGGTGCTTGCAAACTCCCAACTGAGGCGTACACTGTCTGCTAGTGGTCTTTATGTAACGCCATAGCGTCTATTAGTAAGAATAAAGGGTTTCAATAATTTCACTATTACTGCTGCTGCATGCATTGTCCCTGCAGCCACACGCGCCGCTCCACTTTTAAGAATCCACATAACATTTGACGATTCTCCATTTTTGTTTTTCTTGCTGTTCTCTTCCTCTCTCGCAGTGGTTTGTATAAAAAATTTATTTATGGCGCAACAATGCGCCGATTACTTCATTTTTGTGAATTTAGCGCGGCTTGTGCGGCAGCAGCAGCCGCGGCGGCTGAGGAAACCGGCACCATACCGGCTGCGGCCGCCGCGGCCAGACCCACCATTGCGTCCGCCTCGTGCATGGGTTTCTTCTTCAATATGCTGAGATCGTTGACATTTTCCAGAAAGGACTTGTGCGCTGAGAATACTTTGACGCTATCGAAATCTTTCTTCAACTCTTCGATGTCCCGCTTTTGCTTTGCGCGTCGATTCTGGAACCAAGTGATCACTTGCGCGTTGGAAAGGCCTAACGCGGCGGCGATCTCATCWCGATCGGCTGGTGACAGGTACTTTTGATATAGAAAACGTTTCTCCAACTCGAATATTTGATGATTCGTAAAAGCGGTGCGCGATTTGCGTTTCTTCTTCGGTTGCGGACGGTTTGAAAATATATCCAAGTGAGATTTATCTGGAAGAAAAAAAAAGCAATTAATATTGATTGTTTCTGTGCATATACATATGTTACATATGTAATAATATGTGTCCATATGAACGCATTTACATTCTCAATTTGTTCATAATCTCTAACATCATACAAAGAAAGTGTGAACAAGCCATATTTATATTCTATAAGTGGTCAATTGAAAAGCACTAATTGCCATTAGCTTCGACCAAATGCTCCCCATATCTTTGTAACATATGTGTGTTGTGTGTTTGTATATATAAATTAATTAAAATTTTATAAACGTCTTTTAGTTTGCATAATTTGTTTTGATCGTTTCTGACGTGTCGCAATGTCTAAATGCCAATTTATCAATTTGTTGTTGAGCAGTAAATTACAGTTTTTAAAGTGATTTGCTTGGTTCATGCAAAAGATGGAGTTTGCTAACCACACAGGTGTCTTTAGCCGTGCCGAGCTGGCCAAATCACTTTTAATTACACCTGATTTTATAATGCGGCTACTGCATAGCGGTAAATTCGCAGTGGCGAAAATGAACGGAGATCATATGTATGCATACATGTATGTATATTTATAAGGGTAATACATAAATTTCGAAAAAAAGAATTTGAGTTAGTTAAGAATGCCACGCAMGTGAACAATAAAATTTGTGAAGTTTACGRARCCGATGCWGTGYCAGTTCATGTAGCACAACAATGGTTCGCCAGCTTCTATTCTGGAAATWTCTATGTGAAAGATGCAAGATAGTCGACTACCGWTGAAAAAGTCGATGAAATTGTGGAAAAGGCTGATCAGGACCATCAACCGTTTAAAAAAGGCTGCCTAGAGAAATAAGCTCGTTTGGGTACCACATGAATTGTCTATGAAAAATTTAATGGACCGATTTAACATTTGCGATTCTTTGCTGAAACGAAATGAAATCGAACCATCTCTGATCCGGATGTTAACAGGAGACGAAAAATGGATCAAATACGACAATAATGTGCAAAAAAGATCATGGTCCAAACGTGGTGAAACTCAACAAATGGTCGCAAACCCAGGATTGACGCCTCGAAAGCTGATGCTGACTGTTTGGTGAGATTGRAAAAGGATCATCCACTACGACCTGCTCYAGTCTGGTCGAAYAATTGATTCTACATTTTACTGTCAACAACGGATGAGCTTGAAGTAAGCAATCAAAACAAACGGCCAGAACTGATCATTAGAGATTTTCTGATGCATCCACCATATAGCCCTGACCGTGCACTATCTTTTTACTATTTGTTTCGGTTAAAGTAGAACTCTCTTACTAAGAAAATTACTGGTCGCCGTTTTTCGCCGAGAAACCAGAAAAGTTGTATACTGATGGAATAATGTCCCTAAAGAAAAAATTGCAAGAAGTGATCGACTGAAATGGTATATATTCGGTTCATTAAAGTTCATTATAAATATGAAAAAATAAGTTGAAGTTTGCTTAGAAATACGAAAAGACTTTTTCACCTACCCAATATATTATAAGTTAAAGCTAAAGCCAGAACTAGTTTCWTATAAAATAAGGTATACTATATGTATAAACTAATAATTCACGATTTTAATTCCCGTATGTCAAGTTCATTAAAGCGTACCGCCTCTTTGATAATATATGTATATGTATAGCARGTATGTATGTATATCTATATATAGTATATATAGTATGTACAAATGTATATAGGTATGTGCATGTGTCTTTGTAAATACTAATTATAACTACAAGTTTCTCATTTTATTTCACTATTTCCTCTTGTGCCGCCGACAGCGTTGAAGGAAGCCGTAAATGAGCTTTGATTAATGAACGGCTTCAAATTTATGCTAAGCAAAGAATTACCAAGTGTGTATATTTGACAAAATGATATTTTGACATTTCATTTGTGCGATTGGTTATATTGAGGATTTTTTTAATATTTTTTTTTATTATTTTTATGTTTTGTTCCTTTATTGCTATTTGTCTATGCGTCTGCCCATCTTTCTATCCGCTCGTTTTTACTTCGTCTACCCATCTACTTCAATTGCATTTTTATGTTTTTATGTGTAGACATCCAAACTTCTAACTGATCATCCGTCGTTCT
>NW_017535419.1:467342-469151 GCF_001853355.1 Bactrocera latifrons
AAAAAAAAAATATTTTATTATGATTTTGGTCGATCAATTTGTATTGAACCTATATGCTGTAGAGGTTCGATATCGGCGGTACCGACAAACGAGCAGCTTCTTATGGAGTATAGAATGTGAGAGTATACCTTTAGTACATATATATGCTCATATTGATTTGTGTATATATGTCTGTATRTCTGTAAGTATATACCATATGTATATCGAAATGTTAAGTTGCATAAGTGAAACAGTGAAATGTTGTTATAAACTAGTTCTATTTTGCAGTTAATTTACGTGATCTTTATTCCTTAAAATTGCCACCCACGCAAAGCTGTCAGTCGCGCAATCTAACAATGCAAAATTTCATAGAAACAAAAATAAACTAAAAGTTCAGTAATAAACGCTTGCCAAAACCTGGTTTCATTATAGTCAGTGCTGATTTATTGTTGGATTAGCACACACGCACACACTCACATAGGCGCTGCATGCTCCCACCAAATGTACATACGCGCATACAAACATACACGCATACACACATACATACATATAGTATATGTACATATGCATAGTTATAAGCGCTTCTTGGTAGCATCACAGCCGCAGTATGATCATCAATCGGGCCTGACGCTGGAACCGGCTTAATTAAGTTAACGTATTCACCTATGCACAATCTAAGAATGTTAGGTTAGTAGCCCGTTGTTGCCCGCCATTAGCGGTTGTTACTGATTTGTTTTCTCTGTTGCCTGATTGTTTTTACTGCTCAAGTGCCTTCTTGTTATTTAGTTAGTGTTGTTGTTGTTGCTACTGTTATTTTTCAGCCGTTGCTGCGGCTGATTTCAAAGAAAATTTATTGCTACCTTCAAAATGTATTCGGCTACCGTTTGGCATGGAACCCACACCGAAATACCTACACATACATACATACACATATCTTCCTATGTGTATTTATAATAAAAAAAAGTAGTAAAACATTAGCAACAATAAAAATCGATGGAGGCAAAAAAAGCAAATAAATTGGAATAGTTAATGGCACATAACAAATTAGCCGTACTCGTTGCTAATGCGGCATGAATACGCAAGTATTTATACAAATATTCACATACATATAAATATATATATATATGTATGTACATAGAATATATGCATATATCTGTGAATTGGAAAAGGGTGTTGTGGGACTTTTAAGTGGATTTCGTTTTAATTAGATTTTTTTCGACAGTTTGATTTATTTTTTATTAAAATTTTATTGTTGTTTTAGTTTTAACTTTGATTAACGATGCCAGTCAATGGATCGATTAAATAAATGAATAAAATTTGTTAYTTATTTAAGAATTTAATTTCGCATATCTAATGCAAATCTTCACCACATGCGAAAAGATATGTGTATATACATTTTTATGTAGGGTTGAGTAGTTGTGTAGTTGAGTTGAAATGAGTTTCTGTGTATTTWTATGTTTATCATAACTTCAGAGATCTTTGAAAGTTGTATATAAAAATAATTCTTGCGAAGAAAATTAAATATTTTAAAGTAATTTCTAGAAAAATTTTATTATGTTTGTCCTTAAAAAATTTTTTTTGAACTGTCAACAAATTTAGTACAAATACAAATATGTTTTTACCTGAAAAATATTCACTTCTATTTTAATTTTTCCAAATTGTGTAATACTATATTTTTAATACTAATAYTTTATTGCTTCGTAAATATTAAACTTTTCGTTCAAAACGATCAAAATTTTGAAAAACCACATTTCTAAATACTAATCTTTTTTAACCGGTAACCTTTTCAAAATTTTACAATATATTTTTTTTTTCTAAAAACTTTTAAAA
>NW_017535419.1:469539-472041 GCF_001853355.1 Bactrocera latifrons
TTTTCAATGTATTTTTACTATGTTTTTAATATGTTTTTACTTGGCTTTTTTTTAAACTTTAGAATACCATTAATTCAGCTTCCAAAATTAGGAAATATTAAAGTTTAAAATACCAATGTTTTTTAACGCGGCAAATATATTTTTTTATCACAAAATTTTCAAAATTTGTACGTATGTATTAAATTCTGAAACATTGGCTTTTTGGTTAAAAACTTAAAAAAAATTTAAAATTTTTAATATTCAAATTTTTTCAAAATTCATTATTTTTTACCCCAAATTTGTTTTTTCTATTTCTTAAACTTAGTTTTTACAGTTATTTCGCCAATTTATAGACTTATACATATGTACTTATATACATAYATAAAACTTCATAGGTCATAAACGCTTATTAAAARAATCAAAATTATTTCAATATGCCTCAATACTGCTTATCCCGAAATCATTTAAATGTAACTTGAGTGCCATTAACCACTTGAGTTGCTCAGACAGCGTTTTCATCTCATTTTGCTGTGGTGAGCAGCAATATCTTTCGAGTGCCACACTTAATCATCATTAAGTAATGTGGACTTATCTTTGGTGAAACTATTACAAAATGCAACATGCGACATGTGTGTCTGTATGTATGCGCACTAAACAGTTCATAGTATTTTGTTCACACACATGCACAAAAAAACTAGCGCATAAAGGATACTGGCCACAAGAAGCTGCCTTTTTACCCACTTTTCTAGCTGGTATCGTTTTCCTCCCCGAGAGATGTCATAAATCAATTTCTAATATTGTAGGCTGGTTTGTTTTGGTAGAAAATGTCATGGGCTGGCTTGTGACAACTTCCAAACATCACAGAATACGCCTACCAGAYACACTCGCACACACATACATACATGCATTATCTGCGCTAGTCGCCGTAATTTGTGCGTGCTGTTGGTGAAAGTGATATTTGATACACATTGTGGAATTTGGTGAGTGTAGAAATTATGAAATACAATGTTCACTGAATTTTATGACCTTCTCTAATCGCTTACAAGCGGCAYTTGACCAGCAGAGTCAGACAGTTTGCATATGCGATAAGTACGGTGTAAGTATATGTATATACTTGTAGTATGAATATATGTATGTATATATGTGGAAAATTGATCAAATTCCACTGAAATATCTTTTTCTTTTCTTTGAAATCATTCTGCGCTCATTTGTTAATTATCCAACAAGTTAATTAATGGCATGCCTATCTAACAGCAAAAATTACGCAGACAATGTGTCTCCAAAGCAGAGCGGGTGTCTAAGCGGTGCTAAGCGATTACTAGGAAAACAATTAAGTACAATAAGGTTRCAGAGAAAAATATCTACATATAAGCGATAAATTTTTTGTTGTGAAATTTAAATTTGTAAATTTGGAAACATGGTGGTTTGGTATGTTTTACCTATAAAATTTCAATGAAATGAAATCTTCTTAATAAACAGCAAAAGCATGAATTATGGYAGCTATAACCTCAAAATAATTCGGATATTGATGTTAAATACAATCGCAGTATACCTCGAATATATACACTCGTACATACATATGTATGAATGTACAATATATGTATAAATACATATCTTTTCAYTAATCGAAGTCGAACTCCAACCTCAAGTGCTTCATTTCGCCTTAGATTGTGTATTTGAGTCACTAATTTGTCCTGATCGCCAGCATTGAAGTGCCGCTCAGCAAACTTCTATACTCCACTAGCACTCACCGTCGCCAAACGATGACTTAGAGTAGCACATTAAGCACTTAATTAGCGCCAATTGTGTGTAAGTAGGCTTGAGAGTGGAATTGATTACGAAACAAACAAATTTCACTGACTCCTGAGTAAATATTGAAAACCGCATGAAAATGAAATGAAATGAAAGTCTTAATGACATTTTCTCGAGTACACACCGAGTGCTTCAACGACAGTTTACGTGTTGCGAGACGCCATAACAAAGCGCAAACATATTTACATGCATGCATACCTATAAATGTATACATATTTGCATATGCACGAATCAGCGACAACAATAGGCGCACTCAGAAAGCCATTACCGCTAATTAACCCGACGCCAGGCATGACAATAGCACAATAACAGTAACAACAGAAGCTGTGCGCCAATAAAAATGCGCRTTGAAATCATTTCATCATTTAACTGTTTCCTATTGGTGTTGCGAAATTGAAAGACAGTTGAAATTTGAAGAACAAATGGTTTATGCTAATTGAATTTTCAGTTAAAATTGCAAATTGTCATGAGAATTAATACGTATAGAGAAATTTTCATCAGCGTTGACAAATTAGGTTTTTTAAATAATGGAATTAAAGCAAACTGACTGAATTCTAATTGTTTTGGAATAGTTTTTATTTGGAAAATTATGCTTTCAAAGAAAATATAAATTTTAGCCTTATTCGATAAATATATAATAATAAATGTACATATCTACATATTTTTGTTATAGTGTAATATATTTTGTGAAGTGTGAACTATTTTAAAATA
>NW_017535419.1:473728-490668 GCF_001853355.1 Bactrocera latifrons
TCCATTAATGACAAGCTTAAACAAATGCAGTCAGATATCGTATGTATAAAACATAAATAAGTGTGTACATACAAACAGAGCAATAATAAATTGTMTTAACTAAATAAAGCACATAAATAAGTAAATATGTACTCTTGCGACAACTTTTCTGCAAGTTTATGTGTTTTATGCTTGCTCTTAGAATTACCATCAACCATTAACATTAGTAATTAAAACGAATGGCACAAAATGGCGATAAATGAATAAGGTAATAAATTTGCTTCGTTTAATTTAATTCGTATACATTTAATTGAAATTCAAACACACACACATACACATAGACTTATGCAAGAGAAGTTAATGACTGTCGATTGATTTGAAGCTGGTCACATTAATTCATTAGTTTAGCTTAATTCAACGCTGTTTGCCCATGCAAATAAATATCTATATCTAATGAACATATGTATTGCTGCACCATAAAGCAACATAAACTAAGCGTTTTATCTCTTATATTCGATTCTGTTTGCAAGAGAGCGGTTAATTAGCTCGATAATTGCTATTTTTTTTAATTGAATATTCTGCTTTTCYTCCGTTAAAAGTTTATGATTTTAAMGATAATAAGAATTACGTTGCATTCTAATTTGTTTCCTCGGAGTTTTTGATAAATAATTATGAAATTGTTAAAAGATCTATAATGAGAACTTCTGAAACAAATGATATGTATGCCACATTGGCTTTCAAAACGTTTCTCGAAACGCTGTTTTCATAGTAGGCGAAGAATTTCTTCGAAACGGCTAGAGCTATCGATCTTTTTATATGTAAAAAATTTTTTTTTTAAATATCTTGCATTTTTAAACAATTTTGAAGTGTAACTGTTTTGCAGAAACGACATTTTTTGGGAATTCTGCCGTTTGGCTAAAACCTTAATTTTTATTAGTCTTTCGATCAATAAGAATCATTAATAATATTCTTTTAATTTTACGAAGACAAATCTTCCTCACCTCTTTTCGGAGGTTTTCCTAGAGATCGGCTACAGGATCAAGTTAATCCAAAATTTTTCTAAATGATTATCCGATTATTAAAATACATAATAAACTCGGTAAATGTACACTTTTTATTTATTAAATAAAAGGGGGGTGGGGGGTGCTGTAACATTAAAGCTAACGATCTGGCAAATAAAGGTACACTAGCCCGRCTATCAGTACATAGAATGTGGACAGGTCCGTGCTCTGCTTTCCTCGTGTGTTGTCCCACTAGATAGTTGGGCTTCGCATGAGCTTAGTTGAACACCATCGATCCACACTCTGTCGCAATATCTCTTTGGCTAAAAATTTTTAGTGGTCTTTGCTCTTAGTAAGCCCAGTCTCTCCGTAGTTTTCGGAGTTCGAACAGGCAATTGCCCTATCGACGTCCATGCTATAAGGCTGATAATTTTACCAGAAGCCAACTATAGAAGCTATATGGAAGAAGACGAGTTGGAACAGTCTTAACATTTCCTATTTGTCCCCCTTTGCGAGGTCAAGACTTAAACACTTGGTAGCTTACACCTTCAGATGACCTACCCTGCTGATATGAATGGAAATTTAACGAATGAGCAAATATTTAATGGTCACGAGATGCTTTGCTGACTTCTACTATCGAAGACAGAAGGTATTTTTTATGGCTTCACAAAGGACTGAATATGGTTGTCCTARAGCGATCTAAATAAAAAGCCTATCAAAACTTTTCAGACTTTTAGTGGATATAACTACTATTGGATGTATTTACTAACTAACCGRCCGACTAGGAAATGCCTCTCCATCACACAAGGTTAAACAAAAAATAACTCTAGGAAAATAATTCCAGTATTCTATTGTGTAAGAAAGTATATTTTGGGTTCTTCAATCATCTTATAAGTCCAACTCAACAAAATATTTGCTGTGTTTGCCGCTACTCAGCATTGTTCAGAACCTTTATCGGCTTCAAACTAATTACTTTAAAAAATATATTACTTTAACTTAAAACTTTTGTAAAACTCACCTTGAGATTCATCAAAGTCCTTGGTGGTCATTTGAAAGAGCGCATCCAATGGTGTACCATTCGGTTTCGATTTCGAGCTCGAACCATTGGTAGCTGTATTTTCGCCGCTAGGACCACCATTACCCGCGCCACCACCTAAACTATTACCACCACCATTCGACGAAGTGGAAGTGTGCGAAATGCGTTCACGATCACGGTCCCGATCACGTTCACCCATAACCATTGATTGTGCGCCCGCTGACGCCGATGGTTCACCGGAGGAACGCGCGATTTCCGGTGAACAACAATCGCTAGCCGCCGAGCTGGAACGCTCCGAACCACTCTCAGATGGTATCATATCCATGCCCATGTGACGCAACAGCTGCGCTTGAGCATTGAAATGCTCCTGCAGCTGCCGATGATAGTCCAACGCCAGGCGCTGCTCATAATGCAACAACGCCGATGGTATGAACGGGCGCACCGGCATCGGACCCAACAAATGATCCCAGGGACGCACGATTTGTGCGCCCGGCAGCAGCATTGGATGTGGCATACCAGCGGCCGCMGCCGCCGCTGCACTCACCATATCCAGCGGCTCGGCACGTGGTTGCAGCAGACTGCTGGCGCTCAGCAATGGGCGAGTAGGCGTGCTAGYTGCATGTTGTTGCTGTTGTGACGGCGGTGGCGGTGTGGGTGAGGTGGATGTGGCRCGTTTCTCATGTCCCAATATATCGGCAATGGAAAAACTTTTCACACCCTCAATATTCGACTTGACGGCAGTGCTAACGGCAATTCCGGCGCCGACATTGGCGGCATTSGAGCTGGCAGTTKTTGCAGTCGAAGTGGGTGTCGTTGGCAATGCAACGCCATGCGCTTGCACCGGACTGGGTGTGCGATTGCCGATGGTGGTTTCCTCCATTTCGCTGGACATGCGTAAGCGTTTCAGCGGTTGGAAATACTCTTCGGCGGGGCCTGTACGCGTCAGTCCAGCAGCAGCGGCTGCGGCAGCGGCGGCCGCATGTTGTTGCATTAAGATTTGTTGATGTTGCAGCAAATCGATTGTGCTGCGATGTTGCGACGGATGCGCCAGCGTTGGATGCGGATGTTGCTGGTGGTGTTGTGTATGATGGTGTGGCAGTGGGCTGGGTGCGCCACCGACGGAGATTTCTGATTCAGCAGGGCTAGCGGGACGCATGGTGAGCGGACAAAGCATGTTCTGTTAAGCGTACAAGTTTCYCAAACGCGTATTAGCGCCGTTATAAATGTGTAGCGGCGGCTTAAAAGTAGGTTGTGTTGCGTTGTAAACCTTAAAACTGTTTCGATTTTTTTTTTACGGATTTTAACACACGATAAATGTTTCGGTTTAAGTTTCTTAAAATTTCTCTAACGCTGTAGTTGTTGTAGTTTTTGTATCGACTTCGTTTCGTTTACTTGTTTTATGTTTATTTATTACTTTAAACTTTTTTATTTAATTTTTTTTTTAAATTAAGTTTTTATTATATATTTCTTTTTTAAATGTTGCAACTAACTCATATATAAGCAGCTACTAAATTGCCGACATCTAAGCACGCTTGTAGTTTGTTGAGCACTGTCAACGGACAGCCGACAGTCGACACAAAATTGAAATCAATCAAATCACAAATCAGTTRGTAGCACGAATCAAACGAAGCTGCGCCAAAACCTCTAGCAAACGCTTCTCCTTGAGATACTCTCTGATTAGCCGCTTCATTTATTTATTGTTGCCACTTGCGCACAACACGACACGACAATATTTCACCGCACCCAAGCAGTTGTATGTACATATATGTACATATGTTTTTGTATGTCTACTTATGTTTATACATATGTTTGTATACCATTAAATCTGTCTATGCACTATATTTTCTTCGTGATTTTGTTCTTATATTTCCGATAATTTCTTTTTTTTTTTTTGTGTTGTTGAAGTCTTCTTGTTAATACTTAATTTTAACATACGACTGACTGACTCTGGGACGGCCGCTACAGCGCACTAATAACCAAACGTATCAAACGAACCAACCTATTCACTCGACGYTTCGCAGTCAACTGTTCGAAACTAGACTGAAGTTTGCTAACTAGACAAGTTGATTTTCGAGTTTTTTGCCGAGACTCTCCCTGCTTTCGAGCAGCTAACGTCTGCTTGTTATTGTTGTTACTTTTTTCCCATCTTTAGTATTGTTGCCTGAATGCATGAAGAGCTATTAGCTGCCATGTGCTGTTGGTGGTGGTGGTATGGCTCGATATTTATAGGCATATGTGTGTGTGTGAGCATTGCCTGCATTTCAATTGGTTTCTTATACTTGCTGATGCTCCAACCGCGCTCTCTTCGCTGCCACATACGCACACACTGTATAAACACAAACGCTTTTGTTGCTGTTGTAGAGCAAATTGTGTGTATATCGTGCCATTCGTGTTGTCGTGTCTTGTTTGTCGACAGTTAAACTCGACAATCAAATCTTAACTAAGCAAATGAGTGAGTAGTCGAGATCCCGCTAACGACAATGGGCCCGGCGTCAATGATTGTGGTGGCAGCGGCAGTTTCAGCCTACGGGCATGTTAACAAAGTCAAGCCAAGTCAGTTAGGCAGCCACCAAACGAGTTTCGTGCTACAAGAGCGAGCGCACAAACAAAAGCAAAGTGGTACAAGTTGTTTGAGTTGTTGAAGAAAAAAACGAAATGCCGTACGAGAGAGTCAAATGCCAACTCAAGGCATACAACAAAAAATTAAAGAGAGAGTGGATTGAGTATCAAACGCCTATGCGCGAGTGAAGGGAGCACATCATGCGCCAGTTTGAGCATTTGGCTATCACGCTCGCGCTCATCGTTGCCTAAGCTAGTGCGAAGAGCACGTCTGCTACAAAAGTCCAGAGAAGAGAAATAGGCGTTTGCGGTKCGCTGCGGCCAATCAGTGTGCGACAAGGGAAAAATCGCAATGGTGGCAGATGTGCTTTAACGGTAGTTATGGCGTTCGTCAGCGACTCAAGCTGAGTGGCGGTTTGGACAGCTGTGCTCCTCTATTTACACCAACTGGCAGMGTTTAGAGTGCAGTGTGTTAAAGGTAAAACTCTGCAGAGTAAGCGAGTGAGTGCGTATAGTGGCTGTGGTCCTGAAGGGGTGGTAGAAATTAGTAAAAATATGTGCGTCGGTTGTTTGTAAGTAATTGGGCCCTCTAATGAGACCGTTTATAGCGGCTGGAAAATTGTGCGCTTGTTATTAACGATGAGATGAGGATTTATTAAATGCGTCTGACTAGTGCGCCACCCGAGAGCAGCTGTCACGGTTTAAATTGGAGTTGAAGGGCACATGTACAGAATTATAAACGCATATACATTTGTATTTACTATATATAAATATGTATGTCGGCATCTATGAGTGATTTAAAAAGAAATGTTTAATTTTATATAAAAAATTGTGCAAATGACAAAGTTAATTTGAAACTATATTTCAACAAACGGTCCCTTTTTGAATGTATTGACTATCGGTGGGCTATATAGAACAGATTTATATCATAATAGTTCTCTTCGACTCGCACATACATACATACCTTGTTCATAGGTTTATATGTACGCACTATGCATCAACAGATTATATTTTGATGTTTTGTCGGCACTCATATTTTATTCTACACATAACATATCTAATTTACAATTCTTAAATCAAAAAGATCTTAATAGCCTAAATGGACGGTATCAATTCACCGTTATACTACGTATTGAAGAAATATGAATAGCGACGGTAAATGGTAATTAAATGTAAAAACTTAGTTCAATGAAAGTAAATACTTATACTATTATTTGATTTACATATTTTCACGAAATTAAATTATTTTTATTTAAAAATATTATTGAAAATTGTACTAGATAAACACAATAACAATAGATCCGAAAATAAAACCAATTTGTATAAAGACTTTTTATAAAGAAAAAATTTATTTTCCAAAGGTTGGCTACCCAAAAWGTTAAATATGGACATACTTTATTGCTCTTATATTAATGGGGTATAATATTTTCCTGTCAGGCTTATATGATAGATGCAACTAATTAGCAAAAGCAGGTCTGTGGAAAAAATACAAAATTTAATATTTCCATAAATACTAGATTCACTTTTGAAATTTTGATATTACTGTCAATGAACGTGTCATGTTTGTTCTTGAATGTGTACTTGTAATATGTTTAACGGCCTAGGAAACTCTAAGGAAGTCGTGTACAGGGCTTTAATAGGAAGAAAAGCAATTATCTTTTATATATACATATACATATGTATATTATGGCTAATTAAAAGAGGAAAAATAAGTTAACTTCCAAAAAAGATATATGTATGCATTGGTTCATCACTTCAAAGAAATTATTTAAAATATTTAAATTATGAAATCCATCATCATGACAACGCTTGAAATGATGAACCAATTATTATATATGATAATACATGAAAAATGATAAAATTATAATTTCAACTAAATTCGAATACCAGATTGAAAAAAATATATATTTTATGTTCAYCTTTTTTATACTCATCTCCAATTCTCATTGAAGAATTATGTTATTTTGTGATTCACCTCTGATTACAATTAGGTTTTACTTAATTTCAAATCTAGAAATAAAAAAAAACGATACCCACGAACCAGACATAACGACATTATTGTAGATTATTATTTTTTGGTTTCRGACTGCTAGGAAATTAGGAAAAGGTTGAAGTCGTGGGTATGATCAAGTGCCACGATATTTGAAATTTTTAACTTTTTTCCAAAATTCGTGTAATTTTAATAAATAACTAATACACACATTTATAATAAATATACGAATTGCTTTTTTATAATAATTCAAGTCAAAATACCTGAAATTTATGCTTTGAGRCTAGAAAGAATAATTTACCCGTGTGCACTGAAAAGCGGTTTTTGGTTGATTGCCACGTTYCAAGTAGGACTATTTAAGCGATATATGCATTTAGTTAACTTGCACCTGTGCGGCTATTGACATTATTTAGGCTGCATGATCCCAATCACCTGTCTAGGCGTTGATGGGAGCCACAAAGTAATTCGTTCGCATTGCAAACCGGTTTGCAGGAGATTGCGACGTCCCCAGAAGAACTATTAATTATTCATGAATTAGATAGTTATTTACTTCTTGGCACGCTTCGAAATTTACATACATACATATGTATATAAATTTCAAAGTAATTAAATTCTGTTATTTTAGTTATTACTTTGTAAACTCTAACCTCACATCACTATTAGTTTACCTTTAAATGCTTTTTTAAAATTACCTGCRGTCATACGTTTCACTTTCTTTGTGCTTATTTTTTGATTTTCTCCGTACACTGATCCAGAATCTTACTTTGATTGTATGAAAGTCCGAATTTTGCCGCACCAAAAATCATATCACTCCTGAAGAAGATTAGACAATTTTTATTTAAAGACGACCATTTTGTTAAATTTCAAGTTTTAGGCATATCAGTTGTATTTTTTTCACATCATCATCGTGTCTCGAATGCGTTGTTTAAGTTGCTAATTTCGTCATTAAACCAACTTAAMCTAACTTTGTACTTAAAAAGGGACATGCTGGATCTGTAAACTTCTCATTTGACAATAACGTACTATATGTCTAAGTACGTTCGAAAGTATGTATTAAAGTTTATCGTTATATGTCTGTGCATACGTACATATGTACGAATGTTATGCATTTATATATCAGCTCTTGAGAAATATATAAAACATTGCATATACCTAAAACATTCTCAAATTACAAATCTCTTCACATTTTTCCCCACAATTGTTGTTTTAGCGAAATTGCAAACCGAATTTACTACGCCCATCACCACTCAATACGCTCGGTTGTTGGAATTCGGCGACTTCAAAGAGATTTTTGTCGATTCGCAAAAAATGCAACAAGCATAATGTTGCTAAACAAAATGCGAAAACAGCAAAAACAACAAAAACAAATCATAAAAACACTTTAGAAAAAACATAAGTAAGACAAAAAGTACCTMTGTACATATTTCCTCCAACTTTAGTTCTTTACCCGTCGCCAGTAAGTCAGCAGCTTGACAACAACAACTAAACAACAGTCCAACCATTCAAATAGCCAGTCAGCCGAGTACACTCAGACATCCAATGGCTAATGTGGTCGTCAGTGCGCCCAAGCTATTAGCTAGGGCTAGCGAGCAGCTAACGTTGAGCTTAAACGGTATTACAAACTTTAAGTGGCGTTGCAGCATTTTGAAGTTCCGTTTTGTTAATTCCGAGTTCGAACATAAAGTCTGATCATGCCTCCACCAATTTGCGCTACCTGACGGATAGCTGACGAATTGTTCGAAGCTGACGCGACTCGCTGTCGCTTGTAATTTGCAGCGAAATTTTGTTTCAAAGATGCAGTGGTGTGGGGTCCTGGAGATTTTTAGAAAATTTTAAGTTATTTTTTTTTGTAGTAGCTTATTGTAACGGTAAAAAATTATTTTTAAAGAATAAATTATTGATAAGAGGCGCAATGAGCGCTCTAGACCCCAAAACCTAGAACATTAACTATTTAAAGTAATTATTTATACTATATGTTCTCAAAAATCAAAACCAAATATTTCAAATACTTCAATCTAGTAACTTCACCCTCTGTATATATTAGTTGCAGCCGCCTCTGTTACGTAATACGTACTAAACTAATTTGTAAGTAAGTATATGTTTCGACTACACACCGACACACCTACAACCATATTCGTATGCACAAATACATGTTCTCACATATGTATATATGTACATAAATACACAGATTTATGTAGATCTGTGTTTTAGTGGCTCTTCGAGCGCGGTGGACGGCAATTCGTTGGAACGATTCGCGAAGTACTTGCAGTTAATTGCCGTATGCAGATTTTTAATGACTTTCCCACCTTGCGGTTGAATTTGGAAAAAGATTTGGATAAAGACTGGTGGTGTTTCAGTAGCTAATTAGCTTATATCTTTTTAGTTAGTTTCTGAGCAACGTAAAATATGTCGCAAGCGACGCTCAAATGCAACGCTGTATGCACTAATATACACATATGCATATATATTTCAGCACACACACMTWTACATGTACCATATATGAGTATTTGTAAGTATGTGTGCATGGGAAGACACCTCTAACAAATCAGTTCCGAATTCTAACTTTTATAATTCATGGCCYTATATTACCTTTGTTGCATTCTTTATACAAATGTCTCATAAAGCGTGGAATATAATTTACTRTAGGCAATAATTAGCAATGAAATTGCGAGAAATAACTTCGGTGTGTGAATTTAGAAAGTTTAGTAAATATTCAGCCACACTACACTAGTGTTATTGCGATGGTGGATGGGGCATAAATAACTGTGATTTATATTCAAATTTTAAATGGTGTTTCTTTTTGCAGCTAAAAATACCGAAGAATAAGTACGTAAATATGTATGCATATRTATATTCTTATTCAAAGAACAAAGTTTGTTTCTCTTTTATGAAAAATTTTTCGACGTTCCATTAACTTTCTAAAAGRCCTCTTGTGTGAGAATTTCGAATTCCCATTTATTTTAAGAGAAGYGGAAAAATTCTAACAATCAAAAGAACAGTTTTTATTTAAATAATATAGCAATTCCTTGGACTTATTTTGATCCTTTAGTTCAGCTATGTCCTAAAGTGGTCCAATATCTGCAATTCCAACAACTAGGCAACTTTTTGAGGAGAAAAGAACATCTGGAAATTTCAGTTTGATATCTGTAGAACTGAGGAACTAGTAGAGTGTGCACAGAAAAATGCACGGACATAGCTAAATCGACTTAGCTTGTCACTGATCATTCATAACGGGTGATCCRAGTAGAGGTACTTTTTRGCAATAGTCCAGTGAAGAAAATATAGCWGCCGTTGCTGAGAGTGTACACGAAGACCGAGGAGTGTCGATTCGGCACCGTTCGCAACAACTCGGATGTACGTATGGAACGACTTGGCGCATTTTATGTCGAGATCTTGAATTGAAAGCGTACAAATTAGAGCTTGTGCAAGAACTGAAGCCGCTCGACCTTCTCAAGCGACATGAAAAGGTTCAAGAAGATCCAACGTTTTCGAGCCAAATTTTCTTCAGCGATAACGCTCATTTCTGCCTCCATAGATATGTTAACAAGCAAAATTGCCAAATTTGGGACGAAGAGTAATCTCATGCACGAAATTGAAGCTCGTGATCCCTGTGACATTTGGTTTCAACAAGACGGCGCACTTTTGGGCCAGTCGATTGGCCACCAAGATCGTATGATGTAACATCATTGGACTTTTTCTTTGATGATATGTAGAGTCCAAAGTCTATGCGCACAATGACGCTTCGATTCAGGATTTGGAGCAAAACATCAGGTCATTTGCAAGTTACCAGTCGAAATGCCTGAACAAATCATCAAAAATAGAACTCAATGGGCGGAGCATCTGAGACGTAGCCGCGCCCAACATTTGAATGAGATCTTCAAAAAATAGATGCGAAATAATGATTTTTTTTTTCGAATGATAATAAATATTCTGTATTAAATTTGAAGTTTCCGTGCTTTACCTTTCAAAAAGTAGGGAACATTGAAATGAATGACCCTTTAGAATTGAAATGAAAAACTTAAATCTGAAGTTCAGTATAACATAAGGGTTTATGACAATGCCTTGAAACCTCTACTAAGAGATTTGCTTTTTTCATTCGAGATATTGTATTTTCTTAAGATGCTATAGATAATTGTGTACGTTTAAGGAATTTACTTTAAATAGGTGTGGAAACTCAAGGTTTATACCAAAAATTGAGTGTGTTTCGACGATTGGAATTATCGTTGGCATAAGTATATATTAACACAAGACGATTATTTTGAAGGCGACATTAATTTAGACGAAAGAATAAATATTATTTAAAAACACGAAAATTCCCGTTATTTTTTTGAATACACCGCATAAGTCAGGAGCAAGCCGAAAAGTTTTATTTGCRGTTTTCGATAAATTTGTAAGAAAAATAGTAAAAAGAAATCTCGTAAAACTCATTTATATTTCACTTTAATAACAAGAACATTTATTTTTTGGCATAGCGAATTTAATTGTTCAYCAAACGGAATAAAATATAAATGATAATTAGGATTTTTACTTT
Organism: Bactrocera latifrons; assembly: GCF_001853355.1. Lineage (NCBI taxonomy): Eukaryota > Metazoa > Arthropoda > Insecta > Diptera > Tephritidae > Bactrocera > Bactrocera latifrons. The sequence goes on from NW_017535419.1 coordinate 484,825, forward strand.
CAATGATTCCATTAAAAAGTCATCAATTATTTATTATGAGTCGCTTGTGCGCTTGAGTGTGTGCGTTTAAGGAAGAAAAATCGATTACATAAATCGCACGGCGTCAAGGTGTCTAAGACAATTACTACTAAAGTACTTACCAGGCTCCAGCAAGCGCTCCGCACACCTGACCCGAACATCCTGCAGCGAAAATCGAGCAAAGTGCAGCGACAGCAACCAACAACGCGCAGGACTAATTGAGACCCTGGGATGCCAGCCAAAAAGGCAAAGGGCAGACAAAAGATCCAGTGAGAAATTACCAAAGAAAATAAATATAAATGAGAATACAATTTGCCGTCGACGAGCCAAAACAACAAAAGCATTTGCRGCAGCGGCAGTGGCAGTCGCAGCAGCGGCAACTGCGTTGGTGGCGATGGCTACCTACACAAACAGACGCATGCGCAGCTATTTAGATAGTTTAATTTTTAATCGAATATAAGAAGATACCGAATGCCACTTGTCCGCTGCTGTCGGCAGCTTGAAAGCAGATTTTCCCTTTGATTTTCATTTAGCTGCGCGCCCACGGAGCGAGCATCGAGCATCAACGCGCTTTGATAAGGTCACAAAGGGCTAATCACATAAAKATTTGTGTGCATGTTTGGGGGCAAATGCCGCGATTAGTTATTAGRCATTCAATATCGGATACTAAATGTACGAAGCCACAATAGTTAGGCGCGAGATGAACACACACACAAACAAACCTATGAAAGAGCCATGACCGAGGCAGGGGCAGGGAAGCGTTGTTGTTGCTTAATTGCCGTCACTAACGCTTAACAGCTGCGCTTTGAGGGCGGGCGTTGCGAGATTGCGTCGATCGAATTCGATTCTAGCGCTTCTGTATAATTTGTGTACCCCTCGGCGCATGTGTGTGTGTCTACCTTCACATATTAAAAATGTTGTTAGTGTGTTTGTGGCATCCGATGCTTGCGGAAGATTGTGTTTTAAATTTAAGAATTTATTTGTTCATTTGCGTGGGAATTTCAATTTCGACGAAGTGGCGCTGCTGCCGCTGCCATTGMAAGTGCGGCAGCAAAGAGGAATGAAAAGTGTTAATTGCATCAAACATTATCGAGAATAATATAATATTTGGTGTTTGGATGTRTATGTAAATGCCTGCGTAAATTAACCAATAAAAAATTGAGTAATATTTGTTTAGATAAAAGAAGCGAAGAAAGGCGTTCCATGGGAAAAACTTTTGGAAAGGAAAATGCTTATTTTATACAGATTTTGGAAGTTTCACCTGTGGCGGTGTTCATCAAGCGTGGTATGGGTAGCAGCTAAAGGATAACAAATACAAATGCGCTCATTTGCATGATTATTAGGATTTTTTTTTGTGCTTTAGTTCAGGATATGGGAAGCAGCTGGACATTGGTGACTCTAAAATTTATTTAAATTTCGTAAGGTGCATCCTTCAATTAACACCTTTCACTAAAAGCTGTATTGATTCGAAGGAGGTAAAGGGCTTCGGCAGCTGGCGAATAACTTAAAAGAAAGGATAACAGGGAGTAAAAGGATACGATTACCTTAAGTGGTATATAAAGTTTTTTATGATATATTGAAAATGTATATATGTATATATATTTTAAAATGATATAGTACATTTTAAGCAAAAAAAGTGCTATGCTAAATTTTGATAATTAAACGCTTGTCCTCAACAGGTGCTTGTGCCATGATACATGTGAATGATAAATAAATATATTTTCACAAATATATGTAAGGTGTCTGATGATTTGCCGCGGCCGTAATTATCTGTGGTCTAGATTCCACCATAGGAAAATTTATGGCTGTCTCCGCATTGAAAAGACACCAATCAGATCGATCATGTTGTGATAGACGCAATACACGTCTCCTGTGTTTTACGTTCCGAGGTCCAAGCATTGACTCGGAACACTATCTTGTTACAGCGAAGATACGAACCTGCCTCTGTGCAGCGWAAAACGCACGCCTACGAACACAAGGCAGATTCGACGTAGAAAAGCTGCATTCGCAACAGACAGCCGAACGAGTTTYTCTCTGAGAGCATCAGCAACTCGATATAATTGAACTATGGGAAGGCATTTCAAGCTGTAAACGAAACAAATAGTTTTCGGAAAATGCAAAGGAATAACTGGTACGATGAGGAATACCGTGTCGCAGTGGAGAGAAAACAGACTGTCTACCTCGCAACGTTACAATCGACCACAACAAATGCAGGAATGGGATAGATGCCGAGAGTTGAAAAACTGAGACGCATTTGCAGACAAAAAAAGATAGAAGCCGAAATGGTTGATACGAAGAGCTTGACAAAGTRGCCGATATTGATAATGCTCGAAAGTTATATGAAAAGATGCGGCAACTAACAAAAGGAGACCGGAGCGTACGTTAGTTGAAATGAGCATACGGAAATTATAGGGAGAAGACTTTTCCAGCCTGCTAAATGACAGTAAACCCGATCCCCCAATCGGTGACGATGAAGCAGACTTTCCATTGACCGACCATGAATAACAATCACCAATTTGAGAACAACATAGCGGTGATGCTGATGGATTGCCGGCCGAGCTACAAGGTGTTTTCCAAAGTAAACAGGACGTTTTGAATCTAGCGCCCCTTGGTGGCGCCATCGATATGTCGACTGGTGCGTTAGAATCTGTTATCTTTATCGATTGAACAGTGAGAAGACATGACATTTCATAGATTGGAAGTRAAGTTATTGCGTTTTAAGTGTCAGTATGTTTGTGCTAYCGGTGCGAAYAATAAGCCAACATTAAATTTGGTTTAAAAGTTGGTRAAACTTTTACYGAAACKTTTCAWTTGTTGAAACAAGTTAAAAAAATGCATTGTCCATGAAAGGAAAACGTTATGCAGACGTAGAGGCCATTCAAAATGGTTGCACCGGGCTATTGGCGACCAACGGGCTAAAACGCTCTCTCGACAAAATAACTCTTGCCAACAGATACTACTTCGGACTGAATAGGCAATTGTGAAGTAAAGTACTCTCTCAACGCACAAAGCCCAAATTCTATAAGTCACTCATCATACCCGTCCTGTTAATATGGTGCAGAGGCATGGACGATGGCAACATCTCGGAGGCGGCGGTACGAGTTTATGAGAGAAAGGTTCTATGGAAGATTTATGGTTCTTTGCGCATTGGCCATGGCAAATATAGCRGTCGATGAAGCARTGAGCTGTACGAGATATACGRCGATATTGACATAATTCAGCGAATTTACGGACAGCGGCTACGCTGCGTAGGCCTTGTCGTCCATATAGATGAAAACCCTCCATATCTGACTGTATTCGAAGCAGCACCCACCGGGGGGAGAGAAGGAAGACCTCCAATTGGCGCCAAACAGCGAAAAGGAATCACCAATATTTTTAAGTTAGGCCAAATAATTTTCCATCTAGTAACACAATTTAAGATTGAAAGAAAAACTTAAAACCAACTGAAATCATCTCAGGTTTATTAAAAGATAAATTTCGTCCATAAATAAAATGTCCTATCTGCGGCCTACACTGCTCAATACTGCGTACGCTTGTTTTTGTAAAACTTCTTTCAATAGAACTGAAGTCAAAAAAAAAAAAATTATAAAAAATTAAATTTTACTTCCACGATTTTAACACAGATTTTAACGCCCTCAATTAGACAACCTCAAACCACTACTGCGCTCATTTGTATCACGCGAATTAATTGTATAAAATTATTAATAGCGAAAAAATATCAAAAGCATTTAATGAAGCAATTTCTATGAAAGCAAAAACAAATCTACAAATACAATTACAATTGCAAAACAATTACTTCATTCAATCAAACGACCGCACACGGCGTTCGGTATTCGCCCGAATTTATTACTAATTACCTAAACGAATGCAACAACAAAAACGTTAACGGCAACTAACTCGAATCATAACTAAAGTTTGATGAAATTGCTGTTTGTAATCGTGCAATGAATGTTTGCTTACAAACACATATGTGCATGTGGCTGTGTACTTTGTTGGCTGACCAGCTGACCTGAGCATCTATGCGCGTGTGCATGTCTGCATAGGTGCGCATGTCAGTGTTTCTTAATGATCGTTTTCATTATTTGATTCCAGTGGCCGCTTTAGTTCTCCTCATTTGCTAGAGTTTGTTGGCGCTGTGTGTGTGCTGTATTTGTAGTTGTTAGCTGCGGCTTTATTCATTGGCTCTGTYTGTATGGATGCCAAATCAATCTAACGTGCCTTTCGCAATTTTTCATTTTAATTAATTTTAAATGAAATAGTTTTTTCTCATATTTTCGCTTAAAGTAGAACAGTATTCTTTTGACATGAGCTTATCGGTTATACTTGTATGTATATATAAATATGCCTGTGTAAATATATGTAGTATGAATATGTATATTGGTGAACAATTAAAAGAAGACTGACAAAAAATTTCCTCCCCTTCTAAGCCTATTTTGCCTTAAAGGGTTTCCTCGGGTAAAAAACAGTATATATTAAAAAAAATTTTCTCATACAAAACATTAAATATTTTATTAGAATTTCTTGTTGTTACAAACATACATTATTAACAAAGAAATTGTGAAATTTTTGGAAAAACATTTTTTAAATTCGGCCATTGCGACGCAATTTCCGGTGATCCCTCAGAAAAATGGTGCGCCCGTGTTGTCAGGATAACTCCTTACGGGATCATCTAAAGTGAAAAAATACGTCTTTTAGTTAAAACCTTATCTTAGAAGTAGGCCGAATGAAAAAAAAATTAAAATTGGATTTGTGGCAGATATTTTTACAAAAACAATGAGTAAAAGTTTCGTGACATTTTTTTCAAATAGTTGAAATCGAAAAAAAAAATCCTTCGACTAAGTCTTTAAGAATTTTATCTCAAAGACTTGTGTAAAATTCAACGAATAGTGGTAGAGTAGATTAGTAGAACTGACCTAGCTGCACAAGTTCTCAAGGCTCTATGTCCGAAGTTATTATTCGGATCAACTTGACACTTAGCACAATATTCTATAGGTATTGTAAAATTTTATAAGACAATAAAAAAGTCGACTTTTTGAAACATACAAACCCATGTACACCTTAAATATTTACGATGCTATCGAAAGTAAAAGAAGTGRCTTGAGGCAAGTTTTCGATGAGTTCAAGACCTGCCATGAATGGTTTATGCCATTCAAGAACTTGAAWAATTTTCAAGTAAACTCATGGTTACATTCTTTTCTCGCCAGACAAGTCTTTCGCGTCCTAAACTAACAGCTTTTGAACACACATTAATTGACATGTGGAGAAAAAAAAAAGTTATACTAATCTCGGAATAAGTATKTGACCATCAGATTATATATTCCGTTTGAAAAAAATTATTACAMTAATTAGTCTTATGAAACGGCCAACTGTTTATAGCCTGATTTAATATTATTTGCAAGTGATAATCCTTATTGCTCAAAATATTCTATCACAAGATATAAAACTAATGTTTATTGACACTTAAACTTTAGCCTTGGCAGGKTAATTAGTTTTAAATTCGATTCGATTTAGTTTTTCTAATTTATCAGCTTCTTATGGAATGGCAGAAGTTAGGCAAGTGAAGGTTGTCGAAATTTTACCGTAAAGTGAGTGAGTGTAGGTCTCTATAAATGGGCCTTCAAATTTAGATAAMATTTATTTAATTAATATATGACTATTTCATTTTTTATATTGTTTTTTTAGTGTTTGTTATATCACCTGTTAAAGTTATGAACTCAAGAGRTGTGAATGTCGACAAACGTAAGTTGTTATTAATTTTATGTTTAAAACAAGTAAGGAAGGGCTAAGTTCGGGTGTCACCGAATATTTCATACTCTCGCATCAAAT
>NW_017535419.1:491750-512316 GCF_001853355.1 Bactrocera latifrons
TGTTTTATTTGTTGGTTTCTATTTAGAAACTTCACACATCGCTATATGCCATAAATGCTCAATAGGGTTTGAATCGGATGAGTTTTCGGACCAATCCAAACGTTGAATCGTTTCAAAATTCGAACTGAATAGGATCATATACACCAATATTATTTTATACAACYCTTTTTTCTAATGAAAACTTAGCCCGATAGACTCTCCAGATGGCATGGCGCTGAGTCATTCTGGAAGATTAGGCGATCTATAAGGATGATGCCATTCAATGACGGGTGCTTAAAATTCTTAACCGCTATCGCATATTTTTGTGCATTCATTATGACATCAACAACGGGTAGAGGTCCAAACACATGGCATAAACAACAGCTAAATCATTTGTCTTTGAGGAAACTTAATTTTCCTTACTACAAAACTATCTTAGAACTTCTCACTATCTCAACGAGGCACGTGAAGCAAATTAAATTTGCTTTCATCAGACCTTTCGTTCAATAATTTTGTTTCCAATCTGCTACTTTTTAGCCCAAAAACGTTGGACTTTATTTTTTGTGTTAATAGTGGCTTTTCGGCAGGAAGTCTTCGATATAAACCCATATCACTAAGCAGTCAGCGTGTGGTTTCAACATTAAATCCACTTAGAGAACATTTTGCATCTCCGCTTTTTTATCTCATTTTTAAAGCGGTCGGTCTAAACTTATCCACTGTTGTCTGTTTTCGTGCGACTTCTACTCCTGGAGAAAATAATTTGAGCTGCAGATCTGAGTAGAGAAGGTATAACYTTCTACAAGAGTGTACAATTGCTGGCGAACATCGATGACATTGATATCATTGGCTAACATGGAATCTCCAATCGTGCCAAAGGCGAAAAGAAAGAACGACTGGTGCGGTGTTGTAAATTCGGCTATAACCGCGTAACCGATGTCTACGCCAATTGAAGAAGAAGAAGAAGAAGATGAAGAAGATGAAGAAGAAGAAGAAGAATTTTAATTTGTGTGGCTTAAAAGTATTTCTCCAAAGAGCGTTTTCTAATTTTGGTTTTTTAAAAGGCGTCCAAGGTTAGATATGGGATCACTAAGAGGSTGCAATAGCGGCTTAAATGTTTCGATAAAGTACCGTTATGCTCCACCCACCACCAGTCATCAAATCGGGGTATATTTTTTACTTACTAGTTAAGCTTCCGGATAGTACTATTTATAAGGTTAGTTATTTAGTCTACATACTACAGCTACGAAGTGAAAGGATTTTATTTTAATAATTTAAACAATCGTATAATAAGCGTAAAAATGCTAGATTAATTTTATGTATTATAGGATAATTTTCAACTTTCTATCCACACAAGCGTATAGCATCATAGTATGGCGCTTTTATACAATAGAAATAACAAAGACAATGCAGCAAACTGACACGCTTAAAATSTAATAAATGCGAAGACAACGGCTGCCCTTTCTAAGATTTCATCAACGTGGATTAGTAAAGTTTGAAAGAAGCGTGAATWGTAAGAAGAGACCACCCACGAAATTTGTAACTGAAAATTTCTTCATTAATACCGTTGATAATGTATACTTTCGAAATTATTTGAATTGGCTGGTGAGCTGCGTAACTCCTTTAAGGTATTAAGGAATCTCCGAATTCATTCGAAARCAAAGAAAATTAATACAAATTTATTGTACGTTATGTGAACACTTTTAGTCATGCGCACAGTCCGGAAAAGACACGGATTAATTGAGATGCGTGGAGGCGCACTTGAAACAACTCTACAATGGTTTATACGCATAATTGACCACAGTATATACATATATTATATGTACGTATACTTGGATGTATGTACCTGAGTGATTAGTTCCTTTAAGTGTTTATTTCGTGGTTTATTAATTTCTTTTGTGTGAAAAGTAAATATTTTGCATATAAATATAATATATATATATATATATATAATATGTGTATACTTAGATTGCTTGTTTTATGCTCACATAAATTTTGGTCATATGGTGTTTCCGTGAAAATTAAATGCAATTAACGCTTATTTTTTTATTTTGAAAGAAAAGAAAATGAGCTAATTGAAAATTAAACAGAGAAGAAAACTATCGGGCGCAAAGAATATCACATCAACAACGTTCTGGAGGTTATCCGCGTTATACGGTTATTACATATTCAAGTGAAGCAGGATACRATACCTAAAGTCAGCCGGTATTAGAATCTGCTTAGCTATGGATATGGTATCATATTCGAACTTGTTAATGAACACGAACTAAATTGGCAATGCGATAAGGAATTAAACACCACATTCCAGTAGATAGGAATGAACCAATGGTTCCTGAGCGACTGGTGCAACGATAAAATCTACATATTAAGGACGAACAGGTCGAAATTGTTAGTACAACAGAAGGCCCCAAGTAAGCTGCTGCTTTATCCAACAAGTCTATAAACCTTCTAGTGAACAGCCAAGCGGCAGTTAAGGCTCGCCCTAGCACTAARTCTCACTGACTTTGGGTATGCATGCAAACGATAACTAGACTCTTAGTAGGGAATTCCGTTAATATCATCTGGTTACCAATTCATGTAGGGATAGAATTAAACGAAAAAGCAGAGGAGTTGGCTCAATCGGGGACAACAAGAAACATAAATCTCCYAAGCTGCCCTTCAGCTCCTTCAAAAGGTAGTTTAAAGCAACGGTCCCTAGAGGAATTAATCAGGTCATGGAACCACAGCAACTCAGAGCATACCACAAAGTTACTTTGGAGTAGTGTTGATGGGGACAGAYCAAAAAGCACCTACGCCTAGGCAAAAGGAAATTTAGTAATATAGTAGAGGTCATCTCAGTGCACCTGCCTTTAAGATCCCACTTTCACAAAATTTCAAAAGTGGATTCGGTGGAATGATGAGACGTTGGAACATTATTTTTACGATTKTCCCACCTTTAGCCGGATGAGAAAGGCTCTCAGTGTTCTAACTGAAGAGACATTAGGGAGCACTGAGTTCCTGGATAAGTATTAACTTGGTTACCAACAGGGAACACAATGGGTCTAATGATGACCTCGTGCCTTCACTTCCAACCAAGCAAACAAACCAACACAGTTGGAACACTATTTAGTATATATCAYTCTTCTAATGTGACTGAAGTTTCGTTGTTAATATTTTTTCTTCTGTAAAGTGGCTTCAACTCGTTCTAATAAACATATTTCCAACATATATTTTTCATTTACTACCATCTCAATCTATGGAACAAATAACTGAAGTTGGTTTTCTGAGTATTTTTGTTTTTAAGTGCTTTATCAACCCCATTGGACCTATATCTATATACTACTTTGGACCCTGTACTATACAAAACTTTGACTCACTGCTTCTTCTACTTGCTCACACTAGATGTGTATAAGAGACCTGTATTGGCCTTGTACTATATAAAAATTTGACTCACTGCTTCTTCTACTTGCTCACACCACTGTAGGCACGGCCTATTTATACAATTTTTACCACTGACTCTGGCTCCGCACAATATCAATTATGTGCCACACCTTACACAGCTGTTTCTTTGTTCGGAAGCAATAGTCGTCTCCAGGACGTCAATGACCAAAGATTTGAGRAGAACTTTTCCCTCGAATACTCCAAGCGCCGCTGAATACTTTTCTACATGGGCGAGGGCATAGAGGGAGGATCATATAAAGTGAAAGTTTAAGAACATACAACGAAAAATGGTGTCCAATTGCTGTCTTGAAAGATTTTCCGTGTCTTTAACCCATGAGCCTATGCTCTGTAGGTTTTGTTTACGAAATATAGAATAACAATGCAGCGATAAGTAAGCAGAGTTTATTACGAAATTCTGTTTTCAAAGCTGCGCCTATGCAAACTTCTGTACCATAAACTGCGATAGATCCTCTATCAAGTTAAACATTCAAACACTTGTCCTTAAATTAGGTTCTGGTAACCACTTTGAAAACGGGTTTACAGAAGTAATTCGTACCGYTACGCTTAGATTACTTTGATATGTTCAATATTTCGTGATTTATACCAGCAGCAGTTTCATCTACAAAGAATTGCGTACTTTATGAAAACTTTATAAAAATTTTCAATCATTCTTCTACATTGCCTTTAAGGTCTTTGGACAACTACATCTTAGAATAGTATTAAAATGTGACACGAAACACCATTAAACCTTAGGAAAGAAAGGAAAGATCAACTGTTTTTTCTGCTTGGAAAATCTGTAGTCTGAAGTCTTAAAAGWATTATTAGCGACTTTAGCGACGGAAGTGAAGAGAACAAGAATAAAAAAACACAATATTTTTTTTTGAAAGCCAAGCAATTATGATTACTCAATAACGTACATTCTCAAGCGCCTGAGAATTGCGCACACTTTCTCAAATGTGACCATATTAAATGTGCACAAAGACCGACTGGCTTGACCCCACAAAGAGAAGAYAACATGACAAAAGTTGGCCACAAAAGGCGGCATAATGAAGAAAAACTCTAATTACATGCTTAAGAGCTATTCGTATCGATCGGTAATGGRGTGCTGGAGATCGACGAAATGCAGTCCTTAGTCGCTTTTCATTGCCATTGTCACGGCATTGTCGGCTGAGTGTCGGCGCGATGCGACGCGACGCGGCGCTATTGTCGCGATCTCGCATGTTGTTGCAGTTGTAATCACTTAAAATGCCAATATGCGAAGCCAATTCGCGCCAACAACAATAACAAAACATGTGACAACAACAATAATAATCACAACAACTGCGTTGAATATGAGCATWTAAGACTCTCTGCAGCACCATCAACATCAGCAGCAAGAGCAAGCATGCTTGCCACAGCAACAAAGATTGGCAAAATCACCGGCTACATCAACAGCAACAACAAAACCATAATAAACATCGGCGCCGCCACCAGCCCAGACGCGCTACACTACAATGCTGCAACATAACGATCATCGGTAAGAAGAAGAGGAACATCAACAACAACAACAACAGAGCAATTCACAGCAGACAAAGGAAGTGTGGCAAAAAGCAGTAAAAGCGTCAGGAAGTGCAGAAGCGAATTGACGCGACGACGTTGCAGCAGCTTCGGCTTTCGAATATTCCACGGTGTTGCACGAGCATTCAATGCATTTTATCTGAAGTTGTATGAACGTATGTGCGTGTGTATGTGAGGAATTGCAGCAACGAACTGTGGCAAAAACTTCAGAGCATTGCCGGGGCGAAGCCGCTCTAGCTGTGGGCTGTTGTGCAAGCGAGCTTTTGTTGGCTTCAGCGTATGTATGTATGTGTGTGTGTCTACAGCATCTCGTTGTTGCAAGCTGCACTCTTGTATCCTTATTGCCTGTCGCTTCGTTGTTATTGTTGTGGTTGTTCGTTTTTTTTTTGCTGGTGTTGTTGTTGTTGTTGTCATTAGGTGTAGTTGAGCGCCATCTCGTTTAATGCCTTTAAGGCGTGACCAGAGTATTTTATAATGCGCACTGATCAAAGGATGCCGCCACTTTTTATCTTCGCCGACATTGACTCAATGTTGCAGACACATGCACACATACATACACATACTTATGGATGGTCATATACTCGTACATATTCGCACAGCCATCAATTGCCGCCAAATGCTTCAACCATGGCATAGTTAAAGCTCAACTTCAGAATGTTTGCATGCATGTATTGCAGTRCATACATACATGTGTGGCTCAGGAGGAGGCTGTTGGTTAAATGGAGTGAAGTGGAATTGAATTTACTCATTTTAGTTGTTGACTTGAGGAAACGCAAAGCCACAGTACAGTGTTCAGGTAACGATCTTTTCGTTTCAGGTTCTTCTGAGTACTCAACACATTTATTTAATGGTGATCCTAAAAGGTTCGTGATAACTTTTACATATCATATCTCTCAAACAGAAAGAGTTGAAAACAGAATATTCGACCCTAACGCAAACCTTTGAAAAGTTCCGATATTAGACTAACAAATTCAATATATAATACTTTTGGGCTTTTTTTTCTTTTGTCTACACAGTTTTCAGAAAATTTATTATAAAGAAAAAATATTAATTTGGAAAATGAACCAAGGTCAGTATCCCAGCGCTTCCGCAGCCGCCYTASAGCCCAGATGTAGCCCCTCCGGACTTTTCTTTGTTCCCTTGCCTTTTCAGGCGACAGAGTGGATCCARGCAGCATGCACCTYGGCTCTCAAGGCTATTCCGGASACTGCCTTCCGTAACCATTTCAATGCTTGGAACTCGCGCTGCATCGACGCAGAAGGAGCCTATTTAGAAAGTTTTTAAAGAACTGTAACGATTGGCTCAATAATTGTTTTTAAATCGACTCATTTCAATTACTTTCCGGAAAACCCTGTACAGTACAATTAATCGGGTCATAAAAATTTTGTACTGCGGACCTAACAAACTACACTTGATTACAAATTGCTATTGTTCTATAGCTCAAGGCGATTGTTCTATCACACAAGGCGAAAAAGAATAAAGGAAAATATATAATTTGCTCGGACTGCAAATCATRCATCACTGCAATCAAATCCCCTTCCAACACGAATAAAATAATTTCCTTCATTAGGAACTYATTAATCGCAGCACCAAACAAAATTAAGCTAATGTGGATCCCTTTTCATGTCGGAATCTTAGGAAATGAACGAGCTGACACCGCTGCTAAAAATGTGATAAAGTCTCCTGCACTAACTCTTAACCGTCTGACCAACTAACTCTTAACCGACCTGCACAACGCAATAATAAACGAAAGACTTAAACTCGATTTAACTGATTGGGCAATYCAAGGTCATCACTACTGCAAACTAAACCCAAAGAGAGTTACACCTTCTTATCCAGCAAGTTTGCCAGCAAATGTTCTGAAGCCATACATTCGTCTCAGGCTGGGGCATACAATATTTACTCACTCTCATCTTTTAACTAGAGGTAATCCATCCTGCTGCCCTCTGTGTGGTGGGAGCAACACAGTACAACACATGATTGCCTAATGTCCGAACATCACGKAGTTCGACCAYACCGGCAACATTAACTTAACAAGAGCGTTATCTACACCTRGCCATGACAACATTATGCACGTATATAACTTCTTAAAACGCAATAACATTCTTAATCAAATTTAGCTGATTTAGGCATCCTYCTTAGAACAGTATAGCTAACAGTATATATCTAATGTAATTAAAATTTTTGTTTTCCGATATTACCGAGCTAAAAGTTAACTATTTAGAGCTAAAAGGACGACTGAAAGCCCAGTAGCTAGTGTCTTTTTTTAATTTATGCTGTAATTTATTATTGTATAAATTTTTATAAATAAATAATAATTTGTTGAATTGTTATCTTATACTATAACTGATTGCATTTCCTAGTATWTGTTAATTCTGCTCTTAAGATATTCATATTCATGCTCAGAATATAAAAACTTTGTTGCGATCTACTTAAACGCGACACTGTGCAAGCTCATTGCATGTGTCTGCCTTGTTGTAATGTTGTTAAAGATGCAACGTTCTAAATATGCTGTTCGACTTGTAWCGCGCTACAAATGGTGCATTTTATGCCACGGCCACCTCGGCCCGTCGCCAACACCAATTTGTGTAAATGTTATATTTTTGCGCTTCCTTTTTTGTTTGCAAGCCCCTTGGCCAGTTTTCATGCGGCAATAGTGCGAGCGAGCTCCCAGCTGTATATTTCCTTCTGCTCTCTCCGATAAGGGGAAGTGACTTCTTTTACAGGAGTGTAAAGATGATAGAAATATAGTAGTATATGGCTAAATGTCATTAATTGCGTTTTAAAAAATCTCAGTCGTATTCTGAAAGCGGAAAAAGCTAGATTTTCACGTATTTTATACGTATTAATAAGGTCTTGTCTTATAATTTTATTACTACACACAAACAAATTATTTAATTACCAAATAATTATGAGATGCAATATCTCACAGAAYATAACCATTAGAAATGTGTTAAAAACCAATGGGAAATTTTGTTTTTGGAAACAATTATTAATTAATTTTTCGTTTACGTTAATGTTGTCGCATCGCAAATGAGTCCATATTGCTTATCATGCACTTTGCCGGCTTCTTTCTAACGCCGAAACACTGCTCAAACTCGATTTTTGAGACAGTTTTTAGGTCTTTCAGAGATTTTCATCTATTTTGTAAATAGACGATTATTAAAGTTCTCTTAATTTTAGGAAAAGTCAAGTCTGGTGAATATGGATGCTGACATTGTTACAGTATTGKTTTTGGCCAAGACTTCCCGAACAAGCAACGGAATGTGAGCTTTTAATTCTTGACTCTAAATCCGCGAATTTTTTAAAGCTTTAAATTCCTGTTGTTTATGAAAACATGTACTACATGTCAGAAGAGTACATCAACATAAAATATTGTAATAAACTAATCCTATCACCTGTTTATCTAATTAGTAGATTGAACACTTCGTTATCAAATGGGCACGTGACACKCAACATGTGTCACTTCAATGTAAATAGTTCTGTAAAAGAGTATTATGGGAGCATTATTAGTTTCTCGCTACAAACAAGGAAAKTTGAGAGTTTTGCTCACTGTATAACCAAACAATATTGAGATGTTGGTCACTCAATATCCTTTGTTCYTACTCTTGAGCCGAAATTTACGCATCAAGAAAAATCCTGGAGTGRAATACGAAACAAACTATTTTGAAGTAATGGATCGCTGCAGAATGGATAGTTTTTTTTAATAGAACCACTACAACATTTTTGGCATCGGGGACTCGTCGTTTAAATCACACATACACATACACATATTCACATATATAATCGTATATGTCAACTGCTTTATACTTTCATGCAACATTTTGTATCGGAATAGAAATACCAACAAAATTAGTTTTAAGAACAATCTACAAATATACAATATTTGTTTATTATTAATAAAACTGTTCTTGAATTAATTATATCAAAGTCGATTTTGAGGTATTTGTTTACAAGCATAATAGCAAACGGTCGCAAATGATCCCGCCTCAAAATTTCAGCTGCAAAAATTACTTTTAAACCAAATTTTGAATGGCCACCTTTTCCCTTCATACGATCGACATCAAACGATCATCAGTCGGACACGCTTCATTTTAATAGAATTAAGTACTCAACAATTCATAATGCTCACATTYGTGTCACGACATCAATGGCTGAGCGAATCATTCAAATACAATTGAAATCTCAACGAATTCGAGAGTTGCAAACAATGGCAACACTGATTAGTAGCATAAACTACAACACAGTGCCAACGGTAAACGCAGTTGCACACAGAGGCAGCTGTGGAATTTTCACGCCGAGAATTTTTGCCAACTCGAATGTGAAAATGACTTTATTGATGTGACAATGAAGGCAAGACTCCTCAACAACAGGGAGGCTAGCTATGCGGCACAAGGGTGCAATTGCAACTGATTTATTGCAAATGCATGTGCGAGTGTGTGTAATTATTGTGGCAGAGGGGTGAGTCCTTCGCAGCTCTTCTGCAATTCGTTCGGCTATATTTTGATTGCTATTCTCCTTTGTCACTGGACAGTTGTCAGCCAGCCACGTACACACACACACACATTTACACGCATTTGTTGTCAGCAAATTCGCTTATGAATAAAGTTGTTCCGAAGCAGGCAAACAACGGTAAATGCTTTCGACGCAATGACAATCGCTTGACAAGAGGCGTGACAAATTTCAACACCAAACGTCAAAGGCGAAATTAATGAAGTCGACAAAATTTGTTACACCGAATGTATTCAGGACACACACATACTATGTTGTTATGTACCCTGTATATTAAAATGTGTAAATTGAGGTTGTGTTGTTGTTAATTACAATAAATTGTTGGCGCTAAAATCACTTTTCATAAAGAGCGCCTCGTGATTGCAAGCGTGTTTGTATATTTGTATGAACGGTGTTACCTTGTTGCTGTCACTCGCTGCTGGCTGTGCAGCGAAATGATTCCTGCGTTTTTTGTGGCAAAATATTGCATACTCACAAGGGGTGAGTATGTACTGCGAATCAACTAATTTTCTATATGGTTTTTGTAAAATTTTAATTTAATTATTATTTAGAGAGGCGTGATAGTTTGATAATTATCGGAGTTAATGATTTTCCACACTACATGAATAAATTTAGCGAAGAGGCATACATTTGTTTGGCAAAAATCCATAAGTACGCTTCAATACGCAAYTTAAAATTATTGTCTGGAAATGTTGAAGAACTAAAATATGTGAATATATTGATTCCCTTAAAGCTGAMTCAACTCATGCTTTTTATACTCTTGCAACCAGTTGTTACAGAGTAAAGTATGGTTTTGTTCACCTATCGGTTGTACCTATCACAGAAAACTACTCGAGATAGATGCAGGGTTATGTATATATAAATGATCAGGGTGAAGAGAAAAGTTGAAATCCGGTTGACTGCCTGTCTGTCCGCCCATGCATGCTGTAACTTGCATAAAAATTGAGATATCGCGWTGAAACTTGGTATGCAGGTTTCTTAGTACAAAAAAAGTTCGTGTTCCTAGATGGGCGTAATTGGACCACTCACTGCCACGCCAACAAATCGGAGCCCCGCCCTGTAATAAGTTTAATGTATATATTCACTACGGCTAAAACAACCAAATTCGCCCAGCACAAATATTACAAGAACTCCTATCAGTATTGTGAAAATGGACGAAATCGGATCAAAACCCCGCTCACTCCCTACATAACGGTATGGWTAAGAACTAACTAACTAAAAGCTCTACAAATCAATAACTAAATTCGCCAAAGACATTAAATTTTACCATCGAGATGGTATGAGAGAGTTTTATGAAACCGGTGTGAAAATTGGAAAATGGGCGTGGCACCGCTCACATTTTGGTGAAATCCCATATYTCGAGACCCGACTGACCGATTTGGACAAAATTTGGCACATTGTATATTTTTCATATTTGTTTGTCACGTTGTGAAAATGAGCGAAATCAGGCAATAACCACGCCTACTTCCCATACAACACAACTTTAAATACCACTTGATTCCTTCAGTTTCCAGTACACAAATCAAGAAAAAATTAATATAATGTAATAAAACTTTGCACTAATAATTCCCTTAGTGTGCGCCATATTATGATCAATAATTATTATATATATATTATATAACTGAAATTTAGAAAACAATCCTTCTCTTATGTTGGTATGTCTGTATGTCAAAAATGGATTGAATCTCACCAATACTTTCCTTAGCCCCCATATACTTAAAATAAAGATTTKCGAACTTCCGGGTGACTTTGTACCGCATATATCGGCCATTATGTGAGGTATCCCAATGAAAATAAGAGAACAGTGCGTCTTTGTGTCTAAAATAGATAAATTTGAGTGAAAACTTGGCCTAGCCCCTATATAAATAATATTATTATTTTCGAACAACCTTAAAGTTTTTCCCAAGCTTTTATTTTTGCAAATTGCGAAAGTATAAAATGTTAGGTTGCACTCGAACTTAGCACTTCCTACTTGTTTTGATATATATTCATATTTGTACGGTGACTAATATGRCATTGCCATCAAAAATACATTTGCYATTAATTCTTTCGAAATCTTAGTTTTCTTTATGGAAGTTTGAGCCCTATTCCAGAATAAGTACTCAAAATAATAACATTAGGTGAGATGCATATCTTGGTTACAGTAAATGTTTAATATATMATAGTTTGGTTATTAAATACTCGTAGCCTTCTTAGAGACATATCAACTTCTCTGTATCTTAACAATGAATAAAATATTGTTCGATTTAAAGGGTTACCTMTTTCGAGGTTCCCTTCGTTTTTGACAGAAAAACACAGAAACTTTAAATGTTTATTATCATTCGAAAGAACATTCATTGGTATTTATT
The DNA here is from genome assembly GCF_001853355.1 of Bactrocera latifrons. Taxonomy (NCBI): domain Eukaryota; kingdom Metazoa; phylum Arthropoda; class Insecta; order Diptera; family Tephritidae; genus Bactrocera; species Bactrocera latifrons. The sequence continues at coordinate 503,564 of NW_017535419.1, forward strand.
TTTTGAATATTATCTCTTTCAAATGTTGGCCATGGATACGTCTCAGATGGTCCACCCGATGAGTCCAATTTTCGATGTCTCGCTCGAACGTTTCGATTGGTAACTGGCGAATGTCACGCGTGATGTTTTGCTCGAAGGCCTGAATCGAAGCGGSATTGTYCACAAGGACTTTTCTCCACAGGACAAATATCTTTGTAGCCAATCATCCGGCCTAAAAYCTGAGCCAGATCGTCGGATCTTTCCAAGAGTCCATAAAGCGAAGCGTCGTCGCTTGGGAAGATCGAGCGGCTTCAGTTTTTGTACAAGCTGTATTTTGTACGCTTTCAATTTATRATCTCTCCAAGTCGTTCCATACGTTAACCCGAGTTGCTGCTGCTATATTTTCTTCCCTGCACTGCTACTTGTCCTAAAGATCCTACAGAAATACACAAGTCTATAAGACATAATTTACACGGCACAAGGGCACCTTTGTTTTGAGGGACCGCCTTAAATGACGTCGTAATAGTAGCAGTTTGGATATTTTCTTTTAAAACTTTTATAAAATCGTTATTAAATATGTAACTTTAGAATTATAGAAACTTTCAAAATAAATATTTCATTTAAAAATAACAAACTCAAATATTCAGTCTATGTATAAAGACATCCTAAACATTTTATAACTACCATATTGATAGAGTAGTTTTTTTTTTTTAATTCCCATTAACCGTTTTTTAGACTGTCACACTAATGCCCCTTCAATCTGGTCCATTTATTTCATTTGTACTAATCGAGCGTGTGTGCATCATTTTCATATTGATATACGCACATTCATATGGTAAATGCATGCATTTAATCAATAACCGTATTTCACATTTACAAACGTACATATGTCGATGCATACATATGTATATCACATTTATGCTCCAATGGCCGAACGAGTCAGGTTAAATGACGCAAAACGAGAAATTACAACACGCAGCTACAAATGGCGAATGCAARTAAATAATTTGCCACAAAGCCTCCTCTCCACACATCTACTTCACTGCGGCGCCCCCTATGTTTGTTGCGRCAGCTGTGTATATGCCGTTTGTTGCATTTGTTGATTTGCTGATTTGATTGCGTGTGTGTGTGTTTGTGGCCATCAGTCAAAGATCCTTTAAATTATTTGCAATTACACTAATTGCTGGCACAGTCATCGTGCAGAAAGTGCAATAGCGCCAAGCAATCACAGCAACAAATACAACAAKAAAACAAACATAGCGCCTACATTACGAAAGCGAAAAACCTGTCCACAGAAAGGCCGCAACAAAGCCTACAACTTCCAATATAAATTTGCATAATTACATTTACATATATGTATGTATGTATAGAAACATGCATAGAGCACCTTAAGCAGCGCGTCACTTCGAGCGCAGTGATTGCCCCTCGGATTGGSGCAGGCGCTGTTTTTGTTGTTGGCATTAGGCRCAGCGTCGTATGGCAAGGCGATAACGTAAAGTGGCCTAGTTTCGCKGCAATGTGGCCCGCACATACTTACCCTCAAATTAGCCCACACCAAAGGTTGCCTACACGCCCGCATATATACATACATATTACACGTATGGACCGCTAAGCGTTTTATTTATTAGGCGTCATCTCTGCAGAGGCGAAGGCAAAGCGGTAGCGGTACTACCGTCAATTGCTCGGCTTGTCATGTGTTTGCCAATTTTTTTCTTACATTTTTGTTCTTGTTGTTGTTATCTATCTAATCTGTCTATTAAATTTGCCACGAAGTTTGTAAAACTCAGGAGGAAACGTCGGAGGCATTACAAGTTATATGTACAGGGTTTRTCAAGAAAGTAATAGGACTGAGTTTTTCCGCGACTGTACTTCGGAACGTGCGCGCACCGCCTGGATTCGGTAGAGGGTGTTCCTTGCTAACGAACGAGCGAGTGGCCAGTTGACTCCGAGTACCTGGAGAGTCAGGACAAACATTTTAGTGCAAYGTCTTTCTGTGAATGTGTGAAACTCGGTAAATTCGGGACAGAGATGTTTGATATGATGAAGCAAGAAGTGGTGTGATTCGGTRGCAYCAGGCCTTYTTGATAGGCCGGGAAGGAGYCGCTGATGAAGACCGGAAGAATGAGCAAATCCAAAGTGAAAACGATGCTCATTGCCTTTTYTSACATCAAAGGCAAGTTCCCCCATGAATATGTTCGTCCTGKACAAACCGTCAACGCCAAGTTTTACGTGRAAGTGTTGAAGAGACTCAAACGRAGGGTCAATCGGGTCCGACAAGACATCGCAGCCGATTGGAAGTTGCACCACGACAACGCCCCGGCGCACACCGCCTTTCTTGTGAACAGCTACTTAATCAAGGCTTGCATTCCAACGCTTCCGCAACTCGGCTCTCAAGGTTATTCCAGAGAATGACTTCCGWGMCGCCTTCAATGCTTGGAGAAGRAGCCTATTTTTAAAGTTTTTAAAGAATTGTTACGATTGGTTAAATTGGAAATCGACTCAGTCCTATTAYTTTCTGWACAAACAAAGTGGGAATAWGTGATCAGCGTATTGAGCCGAGTCCCATGTCCGTTTATCCGTCAGTTTGTATACACAAAGTAGTCTCAGGTTTTGAGTTATCGTTCCAAAATTTTGGACACGGTCCCGTTTTTCCTCAAGGATTATTTTCCTTTGTCGGATACTTTGATATTGGATGACTACAGTATGTAGTTSTCAAACTGACCGATCAAAATCAAGTTCTTGTATAGAAAACTTTTATCCGTGTGAAGGGTATCATAGCTACAGTACAACCGATGTTAGCCTTTTATYTTGTTTTTCTTACATTCTTTTTGTTATTGTTGTTATTTTATTTTTCTAAGTGCTAGCCTGCCTGCAGCCTGCAAGCCCACTCAGTCGCATTTTTATTGCTGTGCGAATTTGTTGCGGAAAATTTAAGTTGGTGTTGGCGTGCGACGGCCACCCTCCGCTTGCGAAACGCAAACGAACGCACGCCGAACGCTCGAAAATGCCAATTTTGGGGGGGGGAGGGGGTTCAACAGCATGCGGCTGCCACCAGCGATCTTTTCATGCTGTTTGCATTTATTAATTAGCTGACATGTCCATTTATTTCGAAAATCAATGATTAAATAGCTAAAATGCGCCGCTATGTGATTGCTACCGCTTGGCTTGCGGTGTGGCGCGTAGCTTTGAATTCTTAGGTCGTCGCTGTGTGCGGCAATCATCGCTCGTATGCCTATGTATGCGTGTGTGTATGAAAATCTCAATTTGTGTCTGTATGTTTGTATGTGCWTGCCATAAATCGTTTAATTTGGTCGGCGTTGAAAAAGCGAAAATGCAAATTGTTGGCAGCAAATGTAGCATTAATCTTTTTCAGCTTAGCAATTATTTAGAAATTTAAATAAATTAATTTTTTAAGCATTTGTTGTCGCTCTAAACGTTGATGACTTAGTTAACAACAATTTTAAATTACACAATAAATCTGTGTGTTTACAATGTTGATGAGTTCGTTTCGGCACATTAGGGGTGGTCGCTCAGCTGTGGACAACAACTTGTAAGCAATTAAAATTTGAAAAAAAAAAGTTAAATAATGTAAATATGTCTGAATATATAATATAAAACCATTTTTAGATCAWTACATTATAGTTTAAAATTTTTTAATTTCTTTTAGCACTAGGCAAATCTCCTTGAAATTGAAATAATGATTAATTTGAATATCATTTAGGTGGCCAAACTACCGATGGGTCTTTCACTTTGATTTAAAGCGTTGTATTCACTTCGAGATCAGAAACAAATATTATACCCTGAACAGGGTATATTAAATTTGTCACGAAGTTTGTAACACCCAGAAGGAAGAGGTCGGAGAACCTATAAAGTATATATATAAATGATCAGTATGTTGAGCTGAGTCGATTTAGCCATGTCCGCATGTCTGTCTGTCCGTCTGTATATATACGAACTAGWCCCTCAGTTTTTAAGATATCGTTTTGAATTTTTCCAAACATCGTTTTCTCTACAAGAAGCTGTTCATTTGTCGGAATTGTCTGAACCTTATCACTAACCTCCAAAGATCGAATGGAAACTTCGCTACCAATAACATCGAGTGTCTTTCTGATAAGACTGGTATGGGTGCTAAGCCACAGAGGAATCGCAGGAAATTGTAAGTCTGATGAGTTATCAGGAAGAAGTGCTCTAGAACCGATATCCGTAGAATGGCAATGGGTCCTCTCGTCATCTACTACTAGATAGCTGTGCTTCGCGGAAACGTAGCCAGCACTGGGCCACTATCAGAACATGCGCTGACGCGAAAGCCTTTTGGCCCGAGATCGATCACAAAGGATCTAGTAATCTCTTTGCCCTCAAGATGGCTAGCATATCCCTAGCTATGCGTCATTTAACATGCCATAAGCAGAAGCTCTATAAAAGAAGATGAGATCGAAACAACTCAACACTTTATTCTTAACTGTCCAGGGTTTGAGAGACGAGSACTTAAATACCTGGGAGCGCATACCAGTTTTTCTTTTCATAGCTTCACAAAAAACTACATACCAATTGTGATTTTTGATCAGTCATCTAATCTAACCTAACCTATCCTGGAAGATACAGAAACAAGGTTCAAAAAATATAATAATAATCTCATTCAAGACAAGAACAGGTTTTAAATGTCAAGATCTGCTCAGTTAAGAAAAAGTGAGGCAAATAAAATATTATATAAGAAATGAGAATTTAAATCAGCATAAGCGGCTGAAATGTTTGTTGACTTCAAAATTTGATCTACATGATATACTAGGTGCATTCAAAAGTAAACGAGAACAAATRGTTTTTTCRGCAAAATCAATTTATTTAARATAGTCTCCTTCTGCTTACAGCTTTTTGCACGGTCCAAACGTATGTMGAACGAATGTTTTATCTCATTGGCCGGTATGCTCAAATAATCGGTCACAAGCGTCGATCGATGAGAGCAAGTGTTGGTCRTCAATCAATTTGTGTGGAACAAACCGTTCACACACCTTTCGTAAGCCCAAATGAATTTCAATTATGATTTCGGCTGACTTTTGATGAATTCACGCACAGTTTYGATGRAATTTCCGGTGWTCACGGATTTTGATTGGACCWCATGTCGATCGTCGTTTATGTCCTCACGACCACTTTGAAAAYGTTGAAACGACTCRTTYAYTCTGCTACGGGATCATCGCCATAAACTTGTTTCATCAATTGAAACRTTTYGGTAAAAGTTTYACCATTTTTAAARCAAAATTTAATGTTGGCTCTTTATTCGAARCTCATTTTCGCACCGATAACACAAACACACTGACACTTAAACCGCAWKWACYACACTTCCAATCAAYGAAATGTTATAAAATCCTCACGGACAATCGATAAAAATAGCMGATTMTAACRTCGACAGATGGCTCCACTAGGGGGCGCTAGATTCAAAAAGTCCTGTCTACTTTGGAAAACACCTTGTATAATAGAGTAAAGACCGTAACTGCTGCGATAAGAAAAACGAATTACAAACTGTTACAATTTTTGCTATGGTAATCATGCCATCAGCTTTTGAAATAATTACATTAACATGAACATTTGTATTATTAATTGTACAACTACTAGTATCAAAAGCGCCCCGGGTAATTTAGCGCATTTTTCTAAATATTTGGGTGTATTACCAAGTATTGTGTTCGAATAAATAAATAAATTTCAACTATATAATATATATAGCTAAAATGATTTCGTTATTTGAAGGTGTGCATTCTGCTGATTTAGCAGATAATATAAATAAATATAATGCTAATAATAAATCAGTAAAAAAGATAGGGTACAGTCATATGCACATTTATGAATATGTGTTCATATTCGCATGTGTATAATCAGTAGTGTAGAGTTATGTAGCGGAAAATTAGGTTAAGGGGCCATGCCAGTGTGAAACATGAAAAATTAGGCGATTTTTGATTACATTTTGAATGTAATAAATTATATTTTCAGCTACATCTTAAGATTTTTTTTACAAGAAAAAAAGGAACCTTTGAAGGGGCCAAAAAAAAGTGCCCGGACTGCTGCCATGATTTGGGTCGAATGAGTAGCTGAAACAAAAAAATTTTACAAGTTTATGAAACTTAAAGATATTTGTAATTACAATGACTAAAAATTATCGTTTTTCTAATGCCAAATTAATAATTTTCAACCAATCAAAAAGATCGTAAGTCATTGTATAGTAAATGTATTCAAAAGTACTCAGTTTTAATTCGAAGTCGATCAGTCAATTTCTCGTTGAATTATGACGCCAGCAATTTTGAAAAATGTCGTTTCGAGAAAAATGCGTTTAAAGTTTCACTTATATATGTTTGCACCTAAGAACAGTCGCTCTTTCCGATTTCAGAGGATATTAATGGAAATATGAACTATCGAATAAGCAAAATTGCTTATTATATTAAAATTAAAAAATGTTTTTTTATATTTTACTAATTTGAATTTGTGGGGGTAGTTCGAAAATATTTTCCTATTTAGTTGAAAAATAGAGATATCAAGGATATTTAATATTAGTCCCTGAAACACTTCTCACCTCGATGGGCTGAAAACAGGTTTATCGGAGTGGCAATTTCAGTTTGGGGAACAAGAAAAAATCACGCGGAGCCAAGTCTGGTGGATATGGTGGTTGATCAATAATATTAATTGCGTTTWTGGCTTTAAATTCGGTCACAATCATMGTGTGAAATCCATGGATTGTTCTTCCACAATTCTGGYCGTTTTCGACGGATGCTGTCACGCTAAGGCCTCAGTATGATTAAATAGAACTCCATTTCATGATGCACCAAACCACAAATATCGAAAAAACATTGAGCATCACTTTAATTTTAGAGCGACTATGACGTGGTTTTTTATTTTCGGTTGGTTTTTTCTCCTTCATTCCGATGATTGTTGACTTTTGTGCATATCAAACTCATAAAACCATGTCTCGTCGGCAGTTATAATGTTCTTCGTGAATRTGAGATCGGCATTCGTCCGATCCAGCATGTCTAAAGAGACCTGTTTACGGTAAAGAAATTTAATTTTTCTGGACAGGTCGAGCAAGAACGCGTTTCATACCCATATTATTCGCCAAGATCATTTAAAAGTACTCGCAAGAGTTGTCGAGCTCTCTTCATCTCTCTAATACTTATCTGGCGAATTTCTAGCACCATATCCTTCGCCGTTTTAATATTTTCATCAATTGAAGAGGTCGAAGGTCGTCCAGAACGAGGCAAGTCTTCAACAATCTTTCGACCGTATTTGAAGGCTTTGTTCCACTCGTAGTCTTGTGCTTTTGATGAAATTTAATCACCGTTTAGTCTTTCCCAAGACTCCCAACGGTTCCGCACTTGAAATTTTGTTTGAAAAGCAAAATCTCAAATTCTTTGTTCGATATTTTTATCCATTGTAAAAATAGGAACGCACTATTAAGCAGCTACTGTAAGCAAACTGGTTGACAGATCACGAGTAAAGACAGTTTTACCAACTTATCAAAACAATATATATATATTTTTTTTGGAATATTATTTATCCGGAAATTTAAATTATAATTACGAATTACCTCCAATTTTGGGGTTTCCCTTCATCAAACTCTTCTAAAGGAACTGTGCTCTTCTCTAAAGGCACTATATTTGATTTTTTACACAACATTTTTGTTAGACATGCATTTTGAAAGCTTGCAATATCGTTTTGTATAACGATTATCGTCACCTAAAATGCAAAATGACGTATGATCAAAACATTCGAAATTGACTGTTTCATCGATTATGATCCACTACTTTAAATTACATACATATAAGTTATATAGTATGTCCAACATTTTAAGATTCTGCTGTCAGATATAACTCAGTTCTAACCAATATTTAAAATTAGGTTTACTCATGTTTTATTTTATAACGTGTTTAATTTTTTGCCCCTGTAATTTTCCGAAAATATTTTTCGGTATTTTACATTTTAGGTGAGGATATGCTAATGTACGATTCTTCTTTTAAAGCTCCACTTTCGAATTTCTTGAACATTTGTTGAAAACCAATTGACATGCGAAAAATTCTTAAAGGAATGCAATCCTTAACTACTTATGGTACTACGTAAGCAAAATGCTTTTTTCGTAATTATATCTCATATTTATTATTCATCTGCGATTCGTGAAAAAGCGGATAATAACTGGTGGTGGTGAAAATGACGAAAGAAAACTGTCGTGATGAAATCTTGGTGAGTCGGCGCAAACGGTGATCAAGACAGGATAACAGTCAGCAAAGTTTCGCAGGAAGCCATCTACAAAGAGCTGCTCCCCTACTCTTAAATCCGACTGTGCTGCCAATAATTGATCCGTCTGAAGATAGCAATCAGAAATGGTTAGCTTTTGCAAGTAGAAGAGGAATTGTGTTCTATCAAGCCAACATTTATCGGACTAACTATGGTAAAAAAACGTACAATTTGATGAAAAAATAATGGATTTCTTTTTACTATATATTTTTGATCATACTCAGCGGAGGAAAAAGTTTACGAAAACATATACTTGTATTTTTCTCCCTCCCACAATATTCACCAATTTTTATGACTTATTCTTACCAAAGGAAATATGAACTTTTATTGCCCTTAATTTGTGGAACACAATGCTAGCGACAGACTGCAGCAGTACGACAGTGAACTGAAAATGGCGTTGCGAATCCTACTACAAGGACGTTTGTGAGAGGGCAGCAACATAACAATGGCCGGCATGTACACAAACAACTCAGTTGTCCATTTTGCATGTACACAATTCCGTTGTG
>NW_017535419.1:512488-513565 GCF_001853355.1 Bactrocera latifrons
CAGCTGTCAAAATAGGTCCGTCCATAAGAACGTGTATATTTTAATATTTGACAGATGTCGTTTGCAGTCTGTCGCGAGCATTGTATTCCACACATAAAGGTTCAAAGCGCTTCACTCCTTTCATCATTTGCCGTGATTTACATGTTTATATCAACAGTTTACAATTTATCTGAGCGGAATGAGTCGCTGAAGCCCGAAATATTTATTAATAATGTGATAGCATTTCTTTAGCAMATGCAGTCGCTTTATTTGTATTGTTTATGCCTTGAACTGCAACTAAGAATCCGAGGGAATCCGCTACACCAAAAAAGGTTGATCAAACAACGAAGCCGCGTCGTTTCCAAGGAATTGCTACCTAAGCAGTAAAGTGTATTCCCACGAAATAAGTCGGCATGTCTAGATCGKCAAGTGGACACACACACATGCATAAAAACATATGGAGTTATGCACACAAATACATGTAAATGTGTATGTATTTAAGTATGCCATCAAACACTGCATTTACTAAATTAGTTTATATAATACCTATGAAGAGAAAGGAAGATTTTTGTCTGCAGCGTTAGTTGCCGAAGCAATTTGGTATTTCGTGTGTGGAAATTCACAGTTGTCGTGGCTACTGTTAGTTTGGTTGCACCAAACTTCTGTGGCTAAAACTGAAACAAGCAATGCTGGAAGTCTGTTGCGATGTCAGGTGCCTTTCTGTCAATCGTTTTGGCATACATTACAGTGGTGGGCATAATATATTGATGTAATGAAATTTAAAATCAAGTACAAGTAAGAAAAAKTTAATTAATTTGATCGGGTAAAAAACAGCCTTTCATAATTTTTTTTTTCAAATAAAAAATTAAATATTTTATTAGAATGTTTTATTGTTACAAATACACATTTATTTATTTATTTATAAATGCTGTCTCTTATACACATCTAGATGTGTATGCTCCCCTACTCTTAAATCCGACTGTGCTGCCAACAATTGATCCGCCTGAAGATAGCAATCAGAAATGGTTAGCTTTTGCAGGTAGAAGAGGAATTGTGTTCCATCAAGCCAACCTTTATCGGACTAACTAATGGTAAAAA
>NW_017535419.1:513575-517350 GCF_001853355.1 Bactrocera latifrons
TTAATTAATTTGATCGGGTAAAAAACAGCCTTTCATAATTTTTTTTTTCAAATAAAAAATTAAATTAATTGTTACAAACGTACACTATTAAYAAAGAAATTCTGATTTTTTTGGAAAAAAATATTTTAAATTCGACCATTAACGACGCCATTTCCGGTGACCTCCCGGAAAAAAAATGCCCTAGCGCTGGCAGGATAACTTCTCACACGATCATCTAAAGAGAAAAAATACATGTTTTACTTAAAACCTTAACTTTGAATTTCGACGAAAGAAAGAAATTTTAAAATTGGATTCTTGGCAGACATTTTTATAAAAAAATTAAAGTTTAAGTGAACATTTGACATTTTTATTTCAAATAGTTGAATATCAAATAATCGAAAAAATCCTTCTTCCAAGTCTTTAAGAAGTGTATGTCAAAGACCTGTGTAGTACTTGAGAAATCTTACCACCCGACACTTAAAGACTTCGCACTTAGCCTACCTAGCCTTGAGCGCACAAATTTTCAAGACTGTATCTCCGAAACTATTACTCGAATCAACATGAAAATTTAGAACTAAATTCTATTTAATAAAAAAATAAAAAAAAACGATATTTTTAAGCCCGTAAACCCATGTAACTCCTTAAAACTATTTTTATTCGCTAAATTACACATTATTTTTAAATTTTATTTTTATATATTTCGTTTTTGAAAAAAATTTCAAGTGTCACACTTTAATAGCCAACACTRTAAACGGAAAAGTTAGTTGCCTTAACACACTAAGCACTCGTATATATTCGTAAGTATGTGTTTACATCCTTCTTGAATGCTTGTTTAACGTTTCCATTCACACGTCTTTGACAAGTGGTATCCAGTGCCGCTGCAGCAGACGCTTGCTCGGACGGTCTTTTTCAATTGACTCCCACGTTGTGGGCGCGGCTACTATTTTGACGTTAATAAATGTCAGAAGTGAATATAGCAACGTGTGTAGCAAACGCTGAGAGCGTGAATGCGAATGTGAGTGGCTGTGTGCGCTGTCTCTTATACACATCTAGATGTGTATAAGAGACAGAACGCTGAGAGCGTGAATGCGAATGTGAGTGGCTGTGTGCGTGTTGCTTTTATTGCTGTGGGCATCCAATAGCACTCGCATGACGTAATGTTGATGGACAAAGGCTTAACAGCCGGGACGGACAGATGAAAATACACACATACACACTTGAACATCGCTGTACATACGATGTGTTTTGTGAAGGATATAAAGAGTGAGAATGAAACTGATTGTCTGGGAAATTGACGGCAACATTGATTGTTGCTCTGTGGCTGTTGTTGCTCGTCGTTATTTGTTTGTAATATTGATTGCTTTATTCGCTGACTGCCGAATCGGGATTGTTTTAAATGAATGCGGTATTGTGTTTGAATGGAGTTTTTCGGTGGCACATATTGTTTTCGGGGTGATCCCAGCGCCATGTGTGTGGGGAGCAATTATTTAATTGCGTCCGCCGTGTTCAGCTGTGATAAACGGACTTTGAGATTACCACGCTGCTGTTTGAATAACACATCATCTGTTTGTACAAGGCGCTCGTTCACAAACGCATTGCTGTCAATATTTGTGTAGTCACATCTCTCTAAATATTTTCATATACACATACATAGATAAATATGTAGTAGCACAAAGCAGTATTTTAAGACTCTCGTATTATATTAATGGATTCCAATAGTGATTTGACGAGGAAATAGTATATTAAATTACATTGTTTCGAAAGTTTGAGTGAATAGCTTTCTAGAGCGTTTCAAGACTATTTATTATTATTAGCATTATATTGTAAAAACTGAAGATATTGTTTTTATTAGAGTGACACTCCTATTAAAAAAATTTGAATTTCCTTGATATAATACTCAATTTTCTATAGGAATTCCAAAAATAGGTGTTTGGCTGTGAGAAAGATTTTTATCGTTAAACTTTACACTTTTGTAAAAATTGTGAATTTTCAAAATAAATTGTTTTTTGTGACAAATCTACACCTCGAAGGCCTTTAAAATTCAAAATWGGTATCTAAAATCTTAGTCCTTCAGTCATTATCTAACAAATATGTACATATCACTGACAAGATATTGCCAAAACAACCTAAATTTTTTTAAAAATATTCTCAAAAGTAAGTACATTCGATAAATTTGCAAAGATTAAAATCGATTTCTTTAAAATAGAAAAAAATGGTATAACTCCAAAAGTTAGATTAGGTTATACTGGGTAAGTAGGATGATACCCGTGGAACGACGAATAATCCCATTTGGATTGCTAGAGACGCTCATCTGTTGTGATGCCCAGAACTCCTAARTATGGATCAAATCGACCGTCGTATATCTACCAAATTTCTAAAGCCACACATAAATTTGTTGAGCTGGCTGATATCTACTTCGGTAATTTGGTCGGATCGTAGAGAGTATGGAAACCGAGATGATTCAACATTAGTCTGTCGAAAGCTGGACGGTTAAGGAGAAAGTTTAAAAATGTATCCACCTCATCTTTCCCTCTAGGAGAAAGGATTTCGAAAAATCCCTAGGACCCTCAATGTGTTCAGCTTTCCGGAGYCTGATAGTATATGAAGAAAGGCATTAAGTGCTATTGTTGGTGTTGTACGCAATACACCGCTGCTGCCAATGAGAGCCGCTCGTTGAACGCGTTCCAGCCGTTTAACAAGTTAGTTAGTTAGTTTTATCAAGCGCCCTCCACTAGACAAATACGMCAAAGAACACAATTAGCTTAACTATAGTTTCTTAAAAGCTAAATCTTAGTGGTATAACCTGATTCGATCAATCAATGTTAATTTAATTTTTTGCCTTATTTTACAAAAATTTTTTTATGTATAGTTTGTATGGCTTATGGCTTAAGTTAGGTGGCAACGCTTTAAATAATTTTAATTTATTTATATATACTTATAATTTTCTTCATCTCATTTCATGCTCATAATTAATGTTTTTRTGTCTAACCAATATCTAGTGCAAAATTGAAACAAGGTGGATTTCCCACTCAAACTCATATCAAAACGTAAGCCATCCAAATACATCTTACTCAGAAATAATATGAAAATTTAAACATTTTAGTTTTTCGCTCTTTAATTTTTTTGAAAATTATTTTTTTCCTCTTAATTTTGATSTATTTTGCAAGGAAATACCGTTACCATTAGAAGCAAATGAGATTCATTAATTTTTAATATCAAAATTTGCAAGATTGCCTTTCTAATGTTACAGAAACACGAATACTGGTCACTTTCCGCACTGCAGAGAAGCTGCTAAGCGTATTTGGAAAGTGGAAGCACTTCATACAGTAATTATATGTACAGGGTGTTCAGACTAATGTCGTCAAATTTTCTCTCACTCACTCAACCAACCTCATACATTCATCTAGCTAAACATGCATGTATATTATATAAAGATATAAATTTGTATGACTTGGAAAAAATCACTGTCAAGCAATTTAGTAATACAGTGGCAGATAATAAATAAATATGCGCTAAAGTGATTATGCGCCCATGTCATTGCAGACAATGTTGCCGCACTGTCATTCTGTCGTCAGTGGCATCATTAAAATGCTAAAGATRCAATGGCGATCCGCAATCACAAACATACACATGCTCGTGCGTGTGGGTAGAGGAAGACCACCGGATGGAGGGTATGAAGAGGAAATGTGTCGCGACTGCCGCTGCGGTAGTAAGCCAGCGGAAGTATCAAATGGGTGGCGTTTCATGTCACAGAGTTCACTCTCACTTAGTATCCACTTGCATACATAAGTACATA
>NW_017535419.1:518397-539859 GCF_001853355.1 Bactrocera latifrons
TTAATACCAAGCTTATAGTTAAATATTAAAGAAATATATGTTTGAATTACAGGCTTGCATACATCAATCATATAAATTATTTTTATAAATTTTATATTAGGACGAAAAGGGGCATTGTTGCATTATTAAGGGTTCATCTCGATTCCCATCAAAACTACGAGCCCTGTGGAAAAAGGTTGCCTTCAATTGAGATTTATAAAACAATCAGTTTTATTAAACAGTCAGTAGATATCATGTTTATTATTATTATTTTTTTTTTTTTTGATTGTATAACAAATATATGCATTTTGTTGAAAAAAAAACCAAATTGCAAAATTTTATAAAAATTTGTCTGTTAATTTTTTCGATAAAAAATGTATTCCGCCTTTTAGCGAAAAATTGTTGCAAGCTAAAAACGTACATCAAGAAAATTTGTTTTAGATTCACAGTTCTCTTTATACATTAAATCCTGTAATCATTGTGAACCATCGAAACCTTCTTGAGACTTGGTTTTTCAATGTTGGAAGTCGCCATTTCGCATCATAGTTTATTGCTTAAAGGCTTACATGGGTTTACGGGTTGCAAAAAATCGTTTTAATTGCCTTATTTTCAGTTGATCAGATTAGTAGYTTTGGAGATACAGCCTTGAGAACTTGTCAGCGCGAGGCTACTTAGGCAAAGTGCTCCTTTTTTAAACGTGTTTTTATCGAAACTGTGGTTTTGAAGTCAGTTGGCAAAGAATTTTCGAGAACTACTCAACCGATCTTCATGAAATTTTAAATAGGTCTTTGAGATACAATTCTTAAAGACTTGGACGAAGAATTTTTTTCGATTACAATGTCGCGTTAATTTTTTTRTAAAACTGTCTGCCAAACATCCAATTGTAAGATTTTTTTCATTCATTTGAAAGGTGGCAACGCCATTGCAAAATATATCTCAAAAGATTGAATTAGAGGTGYCATACCATAATGCCGAACCCATAACCAAAGTTCATTTGATAGGTATGGTTATGGTTATGGCCATGRCGTTATGGTRGAGCACTACTAACTRAAAACAGTGTTGMTCGTAAAGTTGGTTCGATCAGCTATTTTATAAGGTTATAACACCTATAATTTATTCTTAGATTGGAAACATCCGGTATGCCTTCTGGAAGACATTATTCTATGAAGTCTTAAATGAAGTAAATACTTTTCAGTATTTAAAATTCTATTTAGTAACCTATTGATTTTTTAACCGGTAGACGGCAACTATACATATATGTGTACATATTTCCAAATTGATAGCAATATTTTACATTTTCCCTTTTTCGAAAACATATATCTATGTTCCTCTGGCGCTATGTACATTTGCTATTAATTTATTTACAATGTTAAGAATACCTTCCGAATAAGAAAATTCTCATATACAACAATTTTTCTTGAAAGCAGAACAAAAACTTAAACTTATTATATGCCTATACATATGTATATACATACAAACACATATTAACTCTTTCATTATGGCTTGTCCAGTTAATAACACAACATAACCTCACTTTGTCGCCTTTTACGATTTTTTCATGTCATTCTTCTCATCCGCCATATAATCCTCTTCACATGCGCTACTAATTTTCTCTTTTTTACTCCTTTACGACCTACCGCCGCCACAATCACAATCGCCACACGAAATAGCCGCAATCGGAAATGTTTGATCTTTGCCGACACAAAGCGGCAAATGTGTGGCAGCATTCCGCGTGCCTACACTCACGCCCGAACTACAGCATATAAATGTATATACATATATACACATGTACATATACATATAAACATATATATATGATGCTGGTGTCTTGGCCAATGGCCTGACGTTGTTATATGATTAAGTTGCTGTCTCCTACCTACCTCCCTCCTTCCACCTGGTGGAAGTCTACATCAACGAGTTGCGTTTGCGTACATCTCGTATGAAACATACATACATATGTACATATGATATGTGTGGGCATATGGCTAGGTACATCAGCGCCGCTGCCAGAATTTTGAGGTTTGTCTCGTTAATGCCCACTTTGCTTGGTCATTTATTAACGCACACCACTGTAGATCAGAACACACGCAATAAAATTGATCATGTTTAACATATATACATAAACATGTATGTATGTATATCGTATTTACTCACGTATGTGCTTAAATTAGGCTTGTGTACATGTGGTCTCTGGGTGAGTGCACTTGAGTGTTTGCTCAAGCTGCCGACCGGAATCAGCGCGAAGTCGTGAAARAGGTAAGAAAATAATGACGAGCAACAAAAACAACATAATGTATATTTTCAAGCGAATTGGCAACCATGCTCACACAATGCCACATATATCATCATTATGAYCATCAGATACTTCATCAACATCCCCAACAACATAAGCAGCGCCTGAGTGTGAGCATCAACGTCATCATCCTCAGCGTCAACTTGATTTGTGCTGCATTCTTGGCGCATTTACCGAGCATYATTCGACCGAAACCACAACACAGCTGCCTCCACGATCCGACAAGGTTTGTTGTTGTTGCGGCTCGTTGTGCCAGACTGGACCTCATTAGCTTTGAAGTTTAGCGCGTTTGCGTGATTGGTTAAAGCGCGTCCAAAGTTTTAGCGTGTTGTTGTTGTTGATGTTGCATGTAGCTGCTTTGTTAGTAAGTCCTTCACCTTTGTGGCACCATGCCACAAGCTGAAGACATGGAATGTTTTTGTCTTTTTCCACTYCTTGTTTGTTAATGTCTTTGCTTTGTAGCTGAGAGTAATGGCCGCTCTATGTGCTTAAATATGTACATACATATGTAAATATATGTACATAGCACATGTGCTTATGTCGGTTGTTTATCATAACTTCGTCTAACTGATCTGACAATAAAGACCATTGTGTGTTCAATGCGTCGCCCATTGTGGCAGCAATCAATGCCACACGCGCCCAGTAGCCATTAGTCGGTGTTGCCTATTGACTTCTGGTCTTTGCATTTTAATGTCTATTCGTCACATATAAATTATAAATATCTATTTATACATATATTATATTTGTATACGTGTGTGTATATGACTGTTTTACATCGGTTGGTTTGGTTGATGTGGCGGTTGGTCATCAGTTTCCCGCCGCGTGACATGCAGTAATTGCTGTTGTTATTATGGTTGTTGCTGCAGTTTCGACTGTGTATGRTTCTGTGTGGTGACTTGTTAATTTAATTTTATTGCTGCTCACCAGCGAGCGGCGCAAATGACAGATTTGTTTGTGGTGAAAGGTTTTCAATTAAGAAAATTAGACAGTTGCACGCTTCGTTGACGCATGTGGTATTTCGAGAATCACTAAAAATTAGTTTTTAACTTTTRATAAAAAAAAGTTACAAAAACGAGAAAAACCAGAAATATTAACCGTTATTATTAGAAATATTTCTTATTTTTTTTACCGTTTTTAACTCTATAGTATTGTGAATATTTTCCTCTTCTTCTTTGGCACAAAACCCGTGGTTCAGTCTGGGCTGAGAACTCAAAACTGCGCCACTTGCCTTTATCATTAAAGAGGTCACGCAAGTGCAGACAGGATGCTATGCACCTTGCACATCCATTAAAAGTATGCTTCCTTTATTCATCCATTGGTCTCGAACGAGCCTTTCGCTGGAGCATCATCTTCCATGCGAATGACATGCTCTAACAAGCGCATTTGTTAAATTTTTATGCTGCCGTAGAGCCCATACAGTTCGTGGTTCTATCTACTTCGATACTCATCGCTGATTTTTACTCACTCCGAAGRTCTTGCGAAGAACAGCTTTCTCAAATGCTGTTGGCATGAGTTACTCTGCACTATAATATGTGGAAATCATGCTGGTTCCGAGAGACACAAGTTCCTTTCAAAATTAATAGTAGCAAATGTAGCTGACAGTGAGTATCCCAAGACGCGAGGAATCTTTGCTTGAAGCTTTAGGTACTTTGTCTTGCCCCACAAGAGCCACCTTGTTTTGCTTCTTTTTCTAGCGAAGAAAAAGGTGCGCACSGCTCTATTCTTTAAAGCCTACGATGTCAACATCATCTGCGAACACCAATTTTACTGTACGTTTAGGGTAATCAGTGGGACTGCGGTTTTCTTTTAGGTACCCAAGTATTAACCATTTCTAGCAGTATCGAGTAGAAAGCTATGTTTCTTGACATACATACATATACATTAATTCTAACCAATGATCATATATTGCTTCAGATTTTTTACCATCTCTACCACAAGAGCCCCAAAATTTCAAGAATTTTTTTATGTCACAAGCTTAAGGGGTTACATGTGTTTCCTCGGATAAAACAGCATATTTCCAAAAGTGTATTCTAATGTAAAAGTGAAAATTTTTTTTTTAATTTTTTAATGTTACAAACATTCACTATTAACAAAGAATTTCTGAAATTTTTGGAAAAAATATTTTTACTTGATCATTGCGACGCCTTTTTCGGTGACCATCCGGAAGAAAGATGCGCCCGCGTTGCAGGATAACTTCTTGCAGGATCATCTAAAGTGAAAAATACATGTTTGTTATTGAAACTAGAAGTGCTGTAGAATTTAATCGATATTTTGAAACCCATAAACTCATGTAACCCCTTATATTTCAATAAATCGAGTGTAAATGTATTTAAAAATAACTGGACTGTTCTCGATTGTTTTAGTCTATTTAAGAGGATAAGCAATTTTTACCACTAGCTCCAGTAGATTCTTCGTATATCGTATCGATAATCGATCGGAAGCCTTTATYGTGCCCTTTGTGACTTATACATTTTCGAGCCGGTATAAATATAGGGAGCAGGTTACCTAGGGTTTACAAGGATCGAAAGCGCTCAATATTTTTTTGACTGAACTTCGTATAGTTTATGTCTATATAATTCGATCTGTTCCAGTAATGAGATCAATAATTTTTATATCTTTACAACTATCAAAAGATCTCCTTCGGAATCCGTTTATTACTTTACTAGGTTCACTAGGTTCACTAGGAATACTTTGGAACTAACTCCATTTTCAATTTGAGGAGCTAACTGAAARCAGATGAGACTTCGATTCTATTAGAAGATTCGTTATGTTCTAACAGTTACCTTAAGGACGTATATATACATATATCTGAATTTCAAAGAGTTGAGGAAACAATACTTTTACTTCTTATATTGATAACACTTGCTTTGTTTCATTGTGGCTAAGTATATAAATAATATATTAATATTTACATGCATTAATTTTCTTTTATTACATATATATTTTAATCCTTACGTACATATATATTCAATTCTAAAATTCTCTTAAACATGTAAAAAGCTCTATCAAAACACATCTAACACCATTACAAAACTATACAGACAGTTTAAAAAACTTCATTGATAAATTACAGGAAATAATAAACTTTGTGTCAACACATTCCTTTCTCCCATACTAAGGACCTTATTTATCAAACAGCTTCCACAATTTATCCCCTCCAACTTCTAACATTTCGACTATTAATTGTTCTCGCGTGGCGCTGACGCTCACCTTGCCGTTTTCCAAATTTACCCACACATTATCATCGTAAATGGTGCTATTAATTTTTCGAATAAAGGCGTAGGACCTTACACCGTSGACTCACTTTCAGTACAGCATCTCCATTGCTACAGTCACCAACATCGAAGTTCGACACTTCGCTCACCGCTGGGAGCGATTAATTACTTGACAAGCAATAAAATCTAATTCAAGGAAGCGTAAGCATCCACTAACGGATACAAATCGAACACAATTACTCTCGCTTTCGTATTAAAATGGCATTAGAAGCTAGCAACTTGTTGGCTATTCGACTGGAAAATCACACCCAATTTGTGCGGATTGCTTTAGAAGTCAATGATATGGTTAATTTCGTCTTATTTGTCGAGCTTTATAGAAAGTTTGGTGATTTCCATGACATACATACCCTGTAAACTTTATATGTGAGTGTGTATGTGTGTTTGTTAGACGATACTGACTTGAGCTGAACTCATTATTCATACTCGCCTCGACCTTACACATCGCACAGTTACTTCTGCTTGCTGCTTCTGTTCCACTGCTGTTGTTGCCCCAAAGGTCTCGCCACTGCCGAGTAAGTCAGCGTTACAAATCGTTATCCTATTTCGCATCCTTTTCACTTCGCACCCCAACACCATTTATTCTCCGTTGGTTGTTGTTGTTATATGACTGTTGTTGTTGTGCTGTTTTTGTTGACAATATTGTTGTGTTGTCGGTGGCTGTGTGGTGATTTATTTCTGTTGCTGTAATAAATTTCTTCACTCCAGGTGCAATGCGGCATAAATCAATCTATTAGTTTGTTTGCACGCTCGCTCCAGCGCTCCGGCTGCGGCGTTTTCGTCGCAAAGCGTGTTGTTGTATGTGCTTTGTGGCGGGAGTGAATGCGTTGACATTTTATTTACTTTGGTGTTTTCTTGACTTTGCTGTTTTGGTGCAAAAATCAATTATATCTTTTGTGAGTGTGATTTTGGAGCGGATTGTTTATTTTCTGGCTTTGCTGGTTACCCAAATGGTAAATCAGAACAAATGTATATATACATACATACAAATAACGGTGGTATTAAAAAGTTAGTTTTGCTTGAGTTATTTATGGACTTGAAGATTATCTATTAGAGATTTGAGTTTATTATGAATGGCAGACCRCAAATTGAAATAAACAGTGGAGATTTGGATTCAAGGGATCTTTTATCAATTTGCGAGCAAAATTTTAAAGGTAAAAAGATTAGTTAAAAAGTGTAAGAAATAATTTGTATCAAGAAAACTTCTGTGATCAAATGGACACCACGCTTTCGTACGAGGCAATATCTGGCGGTAAGACTAAACACTCATCCAACCACTTTAGTTTAATACCTTTATTGAATTTTTTTCTGCAGTTTTGAAAACATGTTATAATTTTGAAGTTTGCCAGCATGTTTTGCAAATGGCAACCCTGGAAAATTTCGACTTCTGCGTCCTTTCCTTAGAATTACATTTTTACGTGGCGAGTCCAAAACAGGCGGCACAACTCAGCTGGGGAGGCAGCTTCGTTGAACACGTTTATATATAGCGAGATGCTTGCTCTAAGACAGACGCCGCTCCTCCTGGTGGATAGTTGCTGCAACATTGTTGAGCACCTTAATCGATTACCTCGGAATGGTTTCATCAAGGTTCCCTCTCTCTTTGCCGTGACCCTCCATCCACACGAGTTGGTTACCGCATCTCACTCGAAGTGGTTCACGCTGCCCTGGGTGTTCAACGCGGGCATAGAAATAGGCTCAACTGTGGCTGAATACTTACCCAGGGTAACTATTACACCCCAGATCCTTCTCTCGACGAACAAAAATKACGCCCTAAATTCTTTCATTATTCCCTCTTTAATATACGGCGTGGAAACATGGACGATGACGAGAAAATTCTTGGAGCATTCGAAGGAACTGTTGTTTGTAAWAGGGAGCCGTTCGCGTGTACGATGAATTTTGAAGAAGATAGAACTACGAACTATATGAGTTTTACGACGATATGGATATAGTTAAGCTTACAAARATCTAATGAATACGCTGTTGTTCGTATGAAAGATGATGCTTCTGGAAAATGCTTCTGTGACTCGAGACCAACGTATCCAGTGGAAACCCTAAGCACCGTAAATGCGTAGCAACCTATTTGCCCTTGGGATATACAACTGGCGTGACCTCGCTTAGTCTAAAGGCAAATAGCGAACAAACCCGCGGTTTTGGTGTCAAAGAAAAAGAAAAATATTAAGGAACATTTSAACTATCAGCACTTAACTTTTTCAATCTTCACTTTCCGGAACAGTCACAACTTTTATCAAATCTGAATTCAAAAAAAATTCAAATTTTTATTTTGTCATACCAAGTTTTGGAAATTTTCTACTAATTAACTAAAACAATATAGTGATCATGACTGAAATCCCTAAATCAATTTGAGAAAAATAACTTCACATCGACATCATTGCTTCTGAACGCATGCGAATTACTTAAGGGAGATTTTTATTAAGTAAAATGGCATAAATGGTTCTGCGAAAGATTTATRGTCCTTTGCACGTTGGMMACGGCGCAAGTCGATGGAACGATGAGCTGTACGAAATATACGATGATATTGACATAGTTCAGTGTATTAAGGRACAGCGGCTATGATGGCTAGGATATGTYGTCCGAATGGKTGAAAACACTACAGCTCTGAGAGTATTCGATGCTGTACACGCCAGGGGAAGGGGGAAAAGAGGAGACCTCCACCCCATTGGAAGTGCAAGTGGAAAAGGRCCTCTTGGAATCTCCAATTGGCGCAAACAGTGAAAAGGAAGAACGACTGGCACGCTCGCCTATAACCGTGCAAACGATGTTTACACCAATAAAAAGGAAAAAAATGGCAAATTTAGTAGACTGTACGTTTAAATATCTCCAAGTTTCATTTAATACCTCAAAATTTAAATATTTATTCAATAAAACTGGTTTWATTGATTATTGCAAAGCATTCTTAACGCACACTTCGTAACGTTACTTATTTATACATACATATAAAGTATATTCATACATATCGGCGATGCGTTTGTGGACCCTTGCGTACATACATACATACGAGTATACTTAAGCCGTTAAAAGCACCGAGGTAAGCAAATGTGAAAAATAACTTTTTAATTTGCCGAGAAGGAAGATATTTCGCAGACAAAGAGTCTACGCTATTATCGAGTTTATAAAAATCCAATTATTTCCATAGAACAAAGCAGCTAATGCTAATAGATGTTGTGCACAATTACTCATTCTCGCCCACAAACAGATAGACTGACACCTTCGCAAGCATTAGTGTGGGAKTGTGTTTGCCGTTCTTTGAAAATAAGAAATGCGAAACAAATTGGAACAAGTGTGCGGAGAAAATTTRGCAACAGGTCCTTTATAAGTCCTGTACAAGTAACTATTGTACAGAGACTAAGTAAACACACACAAACACACATATACATGAGAGTAAAAATTGAAAATTGATTAACATTATGTGATTGGCAGTAGTTTGTAKAGCAATTAAGCCGGTCAATGCGCTCTGCCACAACAATCGGCAAACGCTGCTCGGGTGTAATAATCCACACGCAGCCGACACTTCGAAACAAAGGACGAATTTGCTACACGTTGTTATCCCATTGGAARGAAGCAGGGCTCTTTGAGATCCTTCGGATCCAGGATCATTATGCAGCGCTCAGTGCTCAGCAGTTATTTAACAGGTATGTATTAGTTATTGCATGCTAAGGAAGGATAAAGAATGTTTTGAAATGCAGCTATTATTGGCGAGTGCATGAGTATGTGCGTAGACGTGCCTGTGTGTGTGTGTGTGCCAATATGGTGGGTGTCGGCTGCTATTTATTAATGCGTAAAATCTTTTGTACGTTGGTGGCTAATGGCAAGCGCTTTTGTTCGGTCAATCAGTTCACACCTTTTTCAGCGCTGGCGGCCTCTGCTGTCTGTATCCTCCGAGCKCCTTGCATTGCCAAGTGAGAACTAAGAAATTCCAATTCCATTTGATGCCTCGGCAAATTAAAATTAAGAACGGCATAAAAAAGCGGGYTTAAGTGAGGCTGCAGTTCAATACATAAACACAGACACACATATATGCATGCAAACGTATATTTGTAGCCGTCCTTTGATCTTCGCCGCCGATCTTTGATTATACGCAGAGCCAAAAGTAGATACCGTACGCCTTTAAAGGCGGTGCACAGGTGCCAAAATCGTTTGATAATTATTTTAAGATCTTCGACTAACTGCAGCGTAAATCTGCTGGCAGCACGACGTCCGCATTATGTACGTGTGACGAAAGGGAGGAGGCAAAGGTAYATTTTTGGCCAATAAGTGCAATTAGAGCTAATTTAAAGGATGTTTTATGACGCAGCAAAAGCAAAATAAGCGAGAATTTTGAGCAGCCGAAGTGAACAYGCTCATATTATTAGCTGATCTTAAGTGCCCAACGCTGCCGAGATGTTTATGATAATGTTAAAAAATGCAGGTTGGTGTGAAATTTCCAAAAACTATCACTTTATTGTTGTTGTTTCTTTTCAGTACCGTGTTGAGTAAGTGATTGTTGAAAGGGATTTTATATGTAGGCGGGTTCTGATTAAAAGCATTACATGAGTGTGGACAATTTATGAATTAAAAAGTACCGACGATATACTTTTGAACAAAATTAATTCATAAACATTTAATAATGATTAGTAAAACATACTTCTTTCAGTAGTTTGCGAAAAAAATTTTATGTTAGGATAAAAGATCGATCTAGTGGAAAAAATCAGTATGAATCCGCCAATGACAACTGTTGATTGAAAAGACCCTCATAATCCTGATAATTTTTAACCAGTCACACATTTTTTGAGACGTCTAATATCAGTTTCGGTTATTTCACTTGATTCCCCAAAATAAGCTTGCCAAAATGTCTCAACCTCGGTCTTGCAAAAGCTGTACTGTCCTTCCTCTATACAATTGACAAGTTGCGCCCGATAAGATTTTAGCCTGAACAGTCCTGTGAAACTCCTACAATTACGGCAAAATTAAGAGAAAAAGTTCAGGCGATCTCCTGTATTCTACTTTTATCCAGAATGCTTTTTAAACTTATTCGGCGTCCTTTAGATTGCAAGAAGCCATCGAAGATACACCTCGTTCCCAGTCCGATGTAATTGAGAAAAGGATATCCTGTGTTGCATCCTCTATGGATTTGCAGTTTCCACCAATTCTAATAACCAGACCCCCAAACGTGTCTGATAATGAATTCAATTGATGCTTTTTAACAACAACTTCGCACAGAAAGCGCGCTTAACGCTAGTATTACCGCTCTATTTGGAGCATTATCTAGCAGTCTTAACGGCAAGCGCTACTACTTGAAAAATGTCACATTGACAGAAAACTATAAAATAAGTAAAGGTTGGAAGGGACCTTCACTCTGAGCTTCGACCCCTTCTTGACAAAGTTCACCGCGCCAAAAAGATCAGTGCTGAGCAGAAAAAAACCGCCATTGGACTCAGCGTCCTAAATTTTCTGAAATGCAGTCGATGAAGGAAAGAATTTCAAAGTCCGTATTTGAGCTCCTTCATTGACCTAGCTTCGCTCACCCTTGCAGCGACTGTTAATGCTTTCCGAACCTCTATTCTCAAAAATACTCTTCTTCTAACAATGCATGCTGTATATGGTAAGACACTGTATTAAAGGATCTATTCTAAAGGCATGAATTTCAAGTCATTTTTGAAGTGTCGTTAAAAAAGTTACAATTACAACCCTTCTTTAAAACTATTAATATACATAGATTCAATATTGCAAATGTTGGAAAATCGTTTCCACGAACTTGACTCTGTCGAAATGTTTAAAATTACTAAAGATTTAAACTTGCATATATGAATAGTTCTAGACATGGACACGTCTATAAAAAAGCCTCTCTAAAAGTGTCAGATAAATCAGTACAGTAGAACCGAATAAATTGTTTTGAAAAAGTTTGTTTCAACAAAAATGGATTTATAGTTTCAGTTCCGGTTGAACCAGTTTGGATGCCTATATCTCCGAAAATAATTTGAGCTTTTAAAAATTCATTTGTAAACATATTCTGGATTATTTAAACTTCGAAAATATGAAAAATCGTTTTATTATTCCTATACTACCCTCTTAAGATTTATCTAGATGTGTATAAGAGACAGATAATACTCTCTTTAGCAACTTTGTTGCGAGAGTATAATAAAGGTTGCAAGGGACCTTCACTCTGACCTTCGACCCATTCTTGACAAAGTTCACCGCGCCAAATAGATCAGTGCAGAGCAGATAAAAGCCCCCATTAGAGTCAGCGTCCCAAAGTTTCAGAAATGCATTCGATGAAGGAAAGAATTTCAAAATCCGTATTTGAGCTCTTTCATTGAGCTAGCTTCACTCGCCCTTCCAGCGACTGTTAATGCTATATAGTTTATTTCCGGCTATTTATAGTTTCAGTTTCGGTTGAACCAGTTTGGATGCCTATATCTCCGAAAATAATTTGAGCTTTTAAAAATTCATTTGTAARCATATTCTGGATTATTTAAACTTCGAAAATATGAAAAATCGTTTTATTATTCCTATACTACCCTCTTAAGATTTTTGAGTTCCAATAGAATCCTCTCCTGTATATAAAACCGTATAGTTGTTTCCTGTATAAATATTGAAGYGTATTATGGCTGAAAATCCTGATTTAAAAACAGATAGAAAACTAAAAAAATTTAACTTTTGGACTATTAGTTTGCATATGCTTAAAAATGTCTTAGGGAAGTTTCTCAATCCAATCGAGGTTTAAAAYCTCTGTAAAAAGCCTCCACGGTTTGAGAGAGTTTTCCTATTAAGAAAAATTGTAGAAATTATAATAAAAAAAACTGTATAACTTCGTCAGTACGTTGAAAAAATAAACCTACGTGTTTGCATCAACTAGACTTCTAACTAGCAGTACTGATAGAAACTATATTTAAACTACGAAGCCAAATAGCTACAGATTACATCATTACTTTAGAGTTTTGACCAACACTCACACAAGAACAATTTTTTTAAGACCCTTATATTTTTTTAATATTGATTAGTTATACGAGTATGTAATTCTGAATACATAATATGCCAATAAGTATTCCAACTGCACTTAATTAAAGGAATACCGTATGAAATTTTTAYATATCTACTTGATTTACACTACTTTATCGACCCCATCAAACATGTTGCATGTTGCATGTTGCAAGTACACTTCTTGGAGCAGACAGAAATCTACATCGGCATGCACAAGTATTTGCCTTCGTACTCCATACCCTCATTCGCCTTTCYTTTGTTGCATTCCATGCTCTGCACCTCACACCGCTCCTTGAAATTGTAGGCGTGTTGCGTTTACAGCGCATTCGCTGTACAATTGCTGACGTCACACTTACAGCCAACCAATCGGCTGCCGATTGGTCGAGTGTGGCAAGATGAGAGTGCTTGCGTCCGGTATCGTATAATCCGGTGAGAGGAAATGCGTCGCGAAATAAAGAAATGCGTGGACAAACGGCAATTGTTGTTACTGGTTGTATTTGTTGATGAACTATCAAGCTATAGCTTTTGCTAAATATTATTTGTGTTGTTGTCGTGCTGAAAGCGTAGCTGCAGTGACTGCCATTGTTGCAWGAATACAACTATATTTGCGTATGCATGCAATAGCCGCTAAGGGCCATCATTCATGACCCGTCGCCACAACCAACCAACCAGTAAGTACTGCTGAGACTTCCTTCCTCGAACGCTGGTCAGCAAATGAAATGACTTCTAATTGCTATTTTAAAATTTACATTTGACATAAACACACTTGGTCGTTGACATAAAATTATAGATGCATGCATTACTGGACTCAATCGAAACGTGCAATATGAACATGTATATGTAACTATACATATACAAGTACATACATATTTACATACTACTAATATCAAACATAATTTCATTACAATTTCCTTTGCATTTATCACAAKCAAACGCACCATAATTTCGCTATAATTTCAGCCCTATCACACATTTCATTTGGAATTGATTGAAATTCGCTAAAAGCCATATAAGGAATCAAATCAGCAAATATTCAGAATACCATCACCATATACGTGAAGTAGATGACTACTACCAGCCGAATACTTGGTTCCGGGGTCGGTAGGTATAATTGTACCCATTTGTGTACGCCATGTCCTGAACAGTTTTATAGTGAGCTTTTATATTAAGAGCAGGGTATATGAGTTTGCCGTGAAATTTATAGGTGGTAGGATATATTATATTTTTTATATAAGTGATATAATATTTTTTGTTTTAATAAATGATCAGCTGAATCGATTTAACCATGTTTAGCTGAATTTTCTTCTATAAGCGCGCGAACTTGTTGTTCAGTTTTTGAGATATGGCTAAAAATTTGAACTTTGTTTTCTTCCTAAGCAGCAGCTCATCTGTCGGAACCGCAGATATCAGATMACTATAGCACATAGCTGCCATACAAACTGAACGATCGGATTCAAGCGCATTTAAGGAAAAGTTTTTAATTTGAAGAGATATCTTTGTGATATTTGACGTGAATTATTATCTAATGCAGTAATSCAATATCCGAAGAAATYGTTCAGACTAGATCACTATAGCAKCTAGTTTCCATACATTTTTATTTTCTCCTAACTATATATTGATACGATTTCGATGTTAAATTATTATCTTCTTTTCTAAGAGAAGGACCATAAATCATCATTATTATCATCATGGAAAAAGGATCGACACACACCACCTCTTCGTCGATTTAAAGCTGCTTTTGACAGAACGAAAAGAAGCTGCCTTTATGCCGAGATATCTGAATTTGGTACGGCTGTGTAAACTAATGTTGAGTAATACCTAAAGCTCTGTCAGGATCGGAAAGGACCTCTCTGAGCCGTTTGATACCAAAGGAGGTTTCAGACAAGACGACCCTCTTTCTTGCGACTTCTTTAATCTACTCTTGGAGAAAATAATTCGAGCTGCAGAGCTGAATAGAGAAGGTACCATCTTCTATCAGAGTACTGCTGTAGAAAACGAAGCAAATAGGTCCGGTGGTTAACGAGGGGCAAAATGAAATATCTCCTGTCAACAAAACTGTCGTCTCWCTTGCTACTTGGCTTCCACGTCACTGTTGACAGTAATAATTTCGAATCGTAGATAATTCCGCTTATATGTGCTACTTCGGACTAAGCAGGAAATTGAGAAGTAAWGTCCTCTCTCGACGAGCCAAAACCAAACTCTATGAGGCATGGACGATAACAACATCTGATGAGTTGAATTTACTAGTTTTCGAAAGGAAAAACCGAATGAAGAAATTAAAAAATATCAATCTTTAATTTATAAAAAAAACCCAAAAATTATGTTTTTAAATACAAATCGGTTCCATTGTTTCTTAACCATTAAAATTTTGCTTTTCGGAAAGTCTCAAGTTTCAAATGACTTGCCTATTAATTATATAAATATCTACTTATTTTTTTAAACATCCTTTTAATGAGAGCTTTTGCAGCCTTTGCAAAAAAATTAATCTATTAATATTGTTTAAAAGAGCTTTATAATTTTTCTGGAAGTTTTATATTTCGTAGCTTTTTTAAATAAACGACTTAATATTTAAGAAAAATGTAACAAAGCACAGTAAACAAGTAAGGAATGGCTAAGTTCGGGTGTCCCCGAAAATTTTGTACTCTCGCATGATAAAGTGATAATCGAGATTTCAGGCGTGGTTGTGAACCGATTTCACCCATATTTGGTACATGTCATCAGGGTGTTAAGAAAATACTATATACCGAATTTTATTGAAATCGGTAGAGTACTTCCTGAGATATGGTTTTTGGTCCATAAGTGGGCGACGCCACGTCGGTTTTCAATTTTTAAAAAAAGCCTGGATGCAGCTTTCTTTTGATATTTCTTCCGTAAAACTTAGTGTTTCTTACGATTTTTGTTAGTCGGTTAACGCACTTTTAGTGATTTTCAACATAACCTTTGTGTGGAAGGTGGGCGTGCTTATTATCCGATTTCTTCCATTTTTGAACTGTATATGGAAATGCCTAAAAGACGCGACTCTATACAGTTTGGCTGACATAGCTATAGTAGTTTTCGAGATATGTACAAAACAGATAGTAGGRGGCGGGGCCACGCCCACTTTTTCCAAAAAAATTACGTCCAAATATGTCCCTCCCTAATGCGATTCTCTGTGCCAAATTTCATTTTAATATCTTTATTTATGGCTTAGTTATGATACTTTATAGGTTTCCGGTTTCCGCCATTTTGTGGGCGTGGCAGTAGGCCGATTTTGCCCATCTTCGAACTTAACCTTCTTATGGAGCCAAGAAATACGTGTACCAAGTTTCATCATGATATCTCAATTTTTACTCAAGTTCCAGCTTGCACGGACGGACGGACGGACAGACAGACATCCGGATTTCAACTCTACTCGTCACCCTGATCACTTTGGTATATATAACCCTATATCTAACTCTTTTAGTTTTAGCAAAACTATAATACTCTCTTTAGCAACTTTGTTGCGAGAGTATAAAAATATATATGTATGTATGTATATAACATAATTCTAAATTTAATTTTTTCCCCACCAATTAAGTATCCATCCTTGCATCCTGGATCATTGCCACCATTTTGTAAGCAAACACATGTACATATAGTATATGTATGTATTATGGTAGTATAAGTAGCTATTAAGGTAATAAATTATTGACTTTATGTTGTCGTCTGTGACATTTCATTGAAATTACTATTTTGAGTTTTTATTTGTTTGATTGCCTCTGGCGTTTATTTCATTTCGTTCGCAGCCATATTATTAGCTCTGTATTTGTCGAGTGCCGCAGACTGTTTGTGGCAATAGGGGTGCTAATAAACACATTTCCACACAGAGATATATACATACACACATTTAACAAATGAAGAGCCAGCTAGCCGCGGAAGGATGGTGTACTTGTGTATTTGTGTGTGTGTGTGTATGTGTGCGGTAGAGTGACCGCCAGGCGTGCACAATCATTTTGTAATGATAGTATCATTAACAATAATTACGGTTTGATTGTTTCAGGCGTCGTTTTTTATGTTTCGCTTTTCGCGTTGCTCACTCGTTGCATTTTGCAGATCGCCATCGCCGTGGTCGCATACATACATACATGCATATGCAGTCCAGAGCATATGTGCTGGCTTGCTCCACTCATTGGCTCATTCAGTAGCCATTAGTTGGAATTATATTTGGTAAATAAATTCACCAAGATTAATTAGGGTAATAGATATCGATTAATTTTTTCCATCTGATTAGTAGCACCCATTAGGGGCTTTGAACAGAATATAACTTAACTTTATTGGTAATTTCGTATTTATGCTTATTTTAGAAGCAATTCTTTTATACAAACTTTTTCTTTTAGCAAATAACTTATAACAAAGTTATCAAGGTGCAATTTATTAAGTTTATTCTTTTTAAAAGAGTTAAGTCAGCAAATATAATAAAAAAATATAATATGTAAGCAAAATGGACTGCCTATAAGAAGCAGAGAGTTTCAGAAATAAAAAAAAAATAAACTGTAACTTCAATATTATTCCCCAGCTACATACATACATATGTATGTATATGCTAAAGTGGTTCGATATGTGTGATTCTGGCAAAGCAGCTGTTTGGAGAAATGATGCGTGCAAAGTAGAGACTCCGACGTTTCCAGTGATTGTTACACACTTCGTGGCAGATCTAATATACCCTGTTCAGAGTATGATTAAATGATAGCACAATGGATCATCCAAAGATCCTTACTGTAGTWCCAACGAAAGCCTACCAGAATAATCGAAAACACTTTGCTCGGGTTGTAAATAATTCATAAAAAAATAATTGAACTAACATTTGAAAAAAATATTTGTTTGTATTCCCAAATACGGAATGGGAGGTAGGTTWTTTTTTGGTAAGTTTGCCTGTAAACTATTTTAATGATCAGATTAATACATAAGATTAAAAACTGTAACTGGTGCCCAATTATTGATATATTATTATGACATAACAATAAAGGCCCAATCATACAAAGCAAAAGTCGTTCAAAAATATGAAAAACAATGCCTCTTGCATCATGATCCATGATTTTTTTTTTGTTTATTCGAAAAGCAAAGGCATTAGCTGTAGGCAACTGCTTCTACTGGCGGAGAAACCGCTTACACGATTACAGCCAAATTAACAACATCGCGCCAGTCGTTTTTTATTTTCGTTACGTGGCGCCAATTASAGATTCCAAGCGAAGCCAGGCCCTTCTCTACATATCCAAAAGAGGATAGGTCTTCCTCTGCACCCCTGGCGGGTACTACGTCGAATACTTTCAGAGCTGGAGARTTTCGTCCACTCGGACGATATGACCTGCCCAGCCCTGAACTATGTTAACGCCGTCGTATATCTCATATAGCTCATCGTTCTTTCGAATGCTATATTCGCTGTGGCCAACGCGTAAAGGATCATAAATATCTCGAAAACTCGTAACGTCGACTCATCAGATGTTGTCATCCTCCATGCCTCTGCATTATACAGCAGGACGGGATTAATGAGTAACTTATAGAGTTTTGTTTTTGTTCGTCGATAGAGGACTKTACTCAGTTGCCTTCTTAGTCCGAAGTAGCTGTTGGCACGAGATATTCTGCGACTTCAAAGTTATGACTGTCGACGGTGACCTGAGAGTCGCGACAGGACAGCAGATATATCGTCTTGCCCTCGTTCACCACCAGACCTATTTGTTTCGCTGTCTTATCCATACAAAATTTTAATTCATAAATAATTTATGACTTTGAGTATTGAAATATAGAAAAAGTTAGCGAATCCAAGCCTCCCATTTTTAAATAGATAAAAAAACAGTTTATGTGTTTTCAACAAAATCATTTAAATAATCATACTTTATACGATAAATACCAATTACTTTGCTTATTTTTCWAAATAAATGAATTTAAAAAACATGCACTTTAATTAATTGTTTAATGGTTTTGCAATTTCTCAAACTGTCAAGCGTTTGTCATACCATTATAAGTAATTAGTCGGCAAGTYCGACATGCCGAAGGAAGTTGCCAGCGGTTAGAGCTTCTGTAAAATAGACAAAAACAAAAGCAAAAATATAAAACGTAAATTTTATTGTCAACTGTCATCAAGTCAACAGTTATGCTGCAGGCCAGGTAGTGACCACAACAGAAGCAATTTTCTTTCATTGGCATGTTAAAGTAATTGCGGTTTGTACAAAATTTGTGGTTCATCAATYTAAAAGTGAATGAACGTAAGTACTGTACGAAAGAGAATACACTTTCAACATTTTCAAATGTGRAGCTTCTCAATAATAACTGAACGCAATTGCCTGCGATGGATGTGAATGTGYGTGAGTGTGCGTGTAAATGCTTTCGACGGTAATTTATTTTGATGCACCTAAGACATTTCAAATAATTTTTCATCACCACCGCGCCCCGCTCGAAAACGCAATTAGTCCCAATTGAAATGATTTCAAGAAATGAAATGGTGTAAGCTTTTTGACCACAAACACCGACGTGAACCAGCACAGACCAAAGCGAGTTGATCTTGTGTGAGTACTCATGTTAGCAAGTATGTATACATATATATTTTTTTCAATTGTTCGCTTTTGTTGTCATTACAAGTCGTGCGCTGTGTGGGCGAATGCTGTTCGTTTGCCTTTCGCGGCTCCGAACGTGGCTGACTTATAGAAATCTGGTCATATTTATGGCATTAAATTGAAATGCGCTGACAAAAGCTGTYACTGCCAACCGCTGTCATTAAGTGCCAACAATTAGTGAAGAACAGTAGTAATAAGCGATTGGAGATCGGCTCTTTAAATGGTTGCCACTGGTGGTTGGCGATTGGCCGCTGCCTCTCCTGGTGGTTAATGTTTGGTCTTGGAAATTGAAATTAAAATTGATTGATGGCTGCAAGCCACATACGGCTCGAATCTGACCTGTTTTAGAGTGAACGATTCGTGTGGCGCGATTACTAGAAAAAGCGCCTTGTAAATAAATGTGTAATAATTTGTTGAAATCGGTGCATTTTCACCTAATATTACTAGAGAATGCAAGGTGAGGCACATTTTTGAAAGGAATTGGAAAATGCGTGAAAATTTGCTATATACTATGCATATTGGATATAATGGAATATACATAAGTCAATAAATATATATATATATATATTATTACATAAACCATATTTATTTACTTTTCTATGACTTTCGTCATATATTGAAGTTAGTAAGCAATCAGGCTGAATTTGACCAGCCGACATAAAATTTGAAAATGACTATCTTAGATATTTACCAGATAATGATCGATGTAATAGAATATTTGAAAATATTTTTTRCTTTGGAAACTTTCCATTTTAGCAAAAACCAAAATTTTGACTTTTCTTTCGGTCATTCGCTGTATTCATCTATAGATGTAATACTTTAATTGATTTTTGCGTTTGTGATAATTTTAAGCAGGAAAATCTTCCTCACCACCAGATAAGCTTTTTCTGAGGTCCTTCTGGTGATCAGCTAATGGATTAAGGGAATTCAAAAATTTCTAAAAACAAAAACTCACACGAAAAAACATTTTTCTGGTTTCCGAGTCGATATGACAAACAGTACAACAACAGCTTTTTTTAAATTTTTTTTTTCACATATTCAAAATATTTTATTTTATAGAAAATACGAAAATACTGTTTTTGAAATAATCAAGGCCCAAATATTTATTATTGCCCACGATGGGTCATTTGCAAAATATTTCGGTCATAAACTCCAGTTGGAGTTTGCTTTTTTCTGTGATTTGTGGTTTCAATGGTTACAGAATTTYTTACGATTTTCTCTTTTTTGGAACTATGTGCTTTAAATTGTTTCTCGGATAAGGATATTGTCCAAAAATTTGGCGAGAATCATGGCAAGGGTGCTTAAACTAATTAATTATATAAACTGTTGTTCTGATCTAAATTGAATACCAGAGGTTGGTAGAGGTTTCAACTTAGTGTCGAGCGATAAGTCAATTCCAACGCCTTCAGAAACTTCCGCCTTCTGAGCGCATGAATTTTAGATTTCGAAAGCTTTCGTGAGCTGTAGCACATAATTCGAATTTTAATATTTATCGATCTGTAAGAAAACTGCAAATATGTAGCAACACGCTTTTATGTCATTAACTTTTCAAAAACCGAACAATTTCATTTATGATTTACAATTTCATGACAAATACAATCTACCTACACAATTGTTTGTTTGACTAATGAAGTACTCATAACGCAAGCACGTCGGTTCAATGCCACGATTAAGCTGTATAGACATACATATATATAATCATAGGTATYGTGGACGTGGTTCCTGCGCCAAGTCGTATGCAAACAAAWTGTAGAATGGCCGAGAGGGGACTTKTGGCGCCAAGAAACAAAGTTTCGCATCGAATTTGAATGAACTTTGCGTATGTGTATGTGTGTTTTTATGTAACCGCGTCTTGTGAGTAAGCACATGCATGTATGTCATCATATACGCCCGTAAGTGGCACTTTGGCGGCGTACAAGCTGCAATTACTGCCAACGCTCTACACTCTTTTCCGTTAATCTACAAGATACGCTAATGGCTCGATCGTTGCGCATTTAATGAGATTGCATTTGTGATAAATTAATTGATAGTTTCCAGTTGCAGTTGCATGACACTTAAAAAGTGTAGTGTGGGGTTTATTAAATTAAAGTACCTACCATTGAACATTAAAAGACCGAAAAATTAAAAATGAAGAAATAAAACAAATTGGTGATTAAAAAATAATTATATAACTTTATTTGAATGTAAAATAAACGCCATTAATAATATGGACAAACTTTAGTTATTATAGTAATAGTTATGTATATACTAGAGAAATTCTTACATGTACTTGTTTATCTATGTCGTGCATTATTTCGAAAATATTATTAAATGCACTTAAAAATCTCTGCATTAAGTTCTATATAATAACTTTTGTATTGTATATTAGAAA
>NW_017535419.1:539913-572358 GCF_001853355.1 Bactrocera latifrons
AAATTTTTCATATCAAAAAATCTAATATTTATTTCCCAATTTTTTAATCAAAATTSCCAACACTGCATACGTATTAATGCAACTTTCTTTTTCCGTCGACCGCTGGCCCCACCGTACTCGTATATGTTCACAAATAAAATATAGTAAAAAGGGAAGTTTTTAAATTAACTTTTGTAGAGCCAGATTGCAGTTTTAATTATTTAATTTCATATTTTTGGATTGTCCGATTTTTAGGATCATTTMAAACATTTTAAGACGGAAACATTTTGTCAAAAACAAGCGTTGAAACGAAAAAATTCATAAATAGATAGTAATATATTTTAGGCAAAGTATATTGGTAAAAAACAAAACATTGGTAGAAAAGACTCGCTTTTAAAGAGTTGCCATCTGGCAAAGAAAAATCTGGGAAACAAACAGTAGACTCAATGTGGAAAAACAAATATTATTTGTTCGCAGCATAGATATTATTTCAGTAAAAATTATATATGCCGGAAAGAATGATTAAATTTCCGAAATAATAATAGAAATGTGTAAAGCAAAAAAACCTCTTATAATGAGATATTTTGTGTCGTTAAACTCCTTAACAAATCTTCTTARGCGTTTTATTTCTATTGCCCCCCGTTTAAGTGTGTGTCTGAAGGAGTTATTGCTAAATATGTTTACCACCAACTTTTTATCAYTTTTGTGTAGATACTTTAAGAGCACTCATTTACAGAAAATTATGGATTCTTATACAGTAATAAAGGGGAAAACACAGCGAATTTCGGTTCTTTACCCCGCTTAACTTGAATTCGCCATCTCACTGCTAGGGAATTTAGTGCAATATGGCCACGTGAAAAAATGTACATATTTAGTGATTCCCTACTTTTCTAACAAACAAAAAACAAAAAAAAAACAAAAATAGAAATTTCAAACTGAATAAGGAATGTTTATTATTAATTTCTGAGGATCAAACGTTGGCCGCAGATACGTCTCAGATGGTCCATCCCTTGAGTTCAGTTTTCGATGACTCATTCGGGCATTTCGACTGGTAACTGGTGAATGCGCGGGTACCATTCAAGATTATCACCAGCAAGTTCTCACCAGCATCATTATTGAAGAAATATGGACCTATGATTCCACCGTCCTACAAACCATACCAAACCGTTGTTTTTTCTGGATGAAATAGCAACTTTGTATCCTCTTTCAGTTGCTCTTCGTCTAAAAGGCTTCAGTACTTACACAAACTGTATTCTGGGGCGTTAAAATCGACTATTTATTTTCTTCACTTCGTGCTTGACATGATCTATTTGTTCAAATATTAACCAATAATGAATGCAAGGTCTCAAGATGGTATTGCGAAAAATACGTTGAATAAGCCGATTATGTTGACCATTAGCTGAGCAAARCGCGCGAAACRAATTCCTTACAGAGTGATTTTTTGTATTAAAGTTGAACCATTTGTAAACGTGATGATAARATGCCAAACAAYACTGAACAATAAGCAAAAATAAAGTTATCAAGATTAGTTCGATATAACAGGGTACAAGAATACCTCATGAAAGCGGTAAATACCTCTTTTTTTAAAGTCGAATACCTTAGAAAGTATATATGTACATAATTATCTGCTTGACGAATTGAGTCGATTTAGCATGTCCTTCTGTTTGTTTATATCTGCGCGAACTAGTCTCCCAGCTTTTGCGATATCGATATGCACACGCCCTTTCCTCTCCAAGAAGTTGCTCATTTGTTGACAATTGGCATAGATTATTGTCCAGGACAATGCTATAATGTCCGAATATATTGTTCGGATCAGACCACTATATCATTTCTATACTTTTGATGCTATAAAAAGTGGTTCCGGTTTACATTTATTTGCAAGCATTTCAAACTTACACATCGTCGGCAACTAATCGCTTTCCTGAATCATCCGGATCATTTTATTTGATATTGAAGCTTTCGATACTGCGGGTAGAAAAGGATCTCTTCATCTCTTCGAGATGTACTTTATTTCACTGTTTTGTTCTAATAACTCAGAGCTGTATAGTTCTTTTCAAAGGTTGCATGAAAAAATATGTAGTACTTAATGCTAAAATGAAATGAATGATTTAGTTCGGTGAGAACTGTACCTGTAACGGTAATAAAATAATWCACACTTACAAAAAACTCTTCGAATGTCTTAGGCGCAATTTCAGTTGAATTCAATCTTTCYGGTGCTTTAATGCAACATCGATTAATTTTCCTCATCATAAATCACAAAATTTCTAATCTCGCCGCAAATGCATAATAAATGTGCAACTTTCGAGTACATTTATTTTGCTAATATGTGTGGCGCCTGTGTGTGTGTGCAAGGCAAATAAAGTCAAGTGTGTAAGTAATCGCATTCGTTACGCACACTTGTACGCGATTACGGCTGGCTAAATTAAATCCGTGTGCATTGGAGTCTGAATACCGGCCTTGCAGCTGATCCAGACAACAAACACAACCTGCCTGACATCCTGAAAAGCCATCAAAGCACAACCTGCGCATACCCCACACTTGATACCTGCGCTGTAACTGTGTCTGTGTGTGTGTGAGTGCATGTCATGGAACAGATTGCGAAGCACATAAAATTTAGTTACGCTTGAAAATTTCGGAATTGTGAAAACGGAAGTGGAAATGCCACATTTTATGAGCGTTTACTTGCCGATGAACGCTGAAATTTTGGGGGTAGCAAGTTGGCAAAAGTGATGACACGCATACTAAACTTGTCACACTAACACTAAAGCAAACATACACACGCACGGRGGCATTCATGACACGAACACTTGAACGAACGCGATAATAAACTGTCATAGATGATTACTGTGGCATTGTGGCGCAGTGGGGATGACRATGATGGTAATGTTGATGATGACTTCGCCTTCGCCAATAACACCAATGACATCGMCAGCGATCTGGGCGCGTCCACGCCGCTGTGTTGGTTAGTCGTACGTTACTGCCCACGGTCATTAAAGAATTTCAATTTACTTCTTTACGGTGGATGAGCACGTGGATAAATGACGCGCACGCATACACAGCCACGCACACATACAGTACACTTAAGCGCTTTGACAGCAGCCAGCTGTGGGCGTTGAACACCTAAAGCTTACAGTCCTTCATTGGTGTATTGGTGGCCCTTCAAACGCTGCCGCAGCTAAATGGCCGAGAGCAATCAGAATGTGTGGCAATATGACACTTGCACGCAAGGTGTGTCGCAAAATAAAATGCACTAGCATCCAACAAAGTGTTACATAACACGACATAATGAATTCATGAGCGCTTTATTAAGCGAGGGCAAGTATGTGGTGTCTTCGTATAGCGGGTGGTGTGTGGAAGTACTTTGAAKTCTTGGCATGCGCTTTTTGTGATTAGCAATTAATCGAGTGTGCTTTTAGTTGTTTCGACAAAAATTGTGCTTWCCTGCCATTAAACTTGATAATTGATTATTTCGTTTAAATATTTTTGTACTAAAAGCGGATATTTATCATGCGCTTAATCTAGATACGAACAAGTAAATGGAATTCGTTATTGTGTTTGTTAAAATGAGACAAAAGCTGAAGGATATTCCATTGAAGGATATTCCATAGCCTTTTAGGCAGGCCATGTTATTGGCAATATAACGAACGAAAGGGTTTTAATTTCTTATCGTTTTTTCATCACAATTTTATACCACAGAAAAGMCAGTGAACTTGTAATATCGAGTCGTCTGGCAAATTTGCGTCTGAAATTGTTTCACTTTCGAAAAAAAAGCAAATCCCAGCATGGAAACCTATTCCGCAAGGCATAAACCTATCAATTGTCTCTAAAACATGACCGGGACTGTCTAATAATCTAAATTTTATCCACGTTTTATCACCAGTAATGATTTGGATGAATGTTGAAGTGTCAGCTACGTTGTCAAGCATCTTCTTTACGGCCGCTACTTGTCGTCGTGCTTGCAGAATATCCACTTTTTTTAGTACGACATTTGACTCTTTTCATACCCAAAACATTAATCAAAAGGTGTTCAGTCGATSCATAAGAGTTGTAAGTATCCTCTTTTATCTCTCTGATACCAACAAGATAATATTCAGGCACTTCCACATCTTTAACTTTTCCGATGTTATCGACACTAAAACCATTTAATAGACTATTCACATTAATTTTGTTCAGGGATCAGGCCCATTTCTAGCTCAATGGGTTTCTAAACAACTATAATTGCTGCATTTGAGACAAAGAGAAAACTGAAGAGATTAAAGAGCTGCCTTTTTATTAAGAAAAAACGTTTTTTCGCTATGATAAAAGACTATTTGATACCTGAAATAAAAGCTCGAGTCATCGAAAATTGGACTCAATGTATGAACCATCTGAGACGTAGCGCTGGCCAACATTTKAAATAGATAATCTTAAAAACATAAATGTCAAAGAATGTTTTTTCGAATGATAATAATCATCGCTCATTAAATTTAAAGTTTCTGGGTTTTTGTTTCAAAAGAGAACCTCGAAATGGATAACTCTTTATATATAMAACTTTCGCAAAAACTCTAGGCTTAATATCACTGGAACACAGTTGAACTTTCTTCTTCAAAACCCCAATGCCCTTAAGTAAAAATTCTTCAATAGGAAAGATAATGTTGGCTTTGTGATACACTCCAAAGGATGATARTTTGACAAGCGAATTAAAATGTTCCCAAAGAACAACAAAGCTAGTCACTGCACTGAAAAAAAAAAAAAACAAAATTCACCTTTATCTCAAATCATTCTGATAATTAAGTATTTACCATTTTAAAACTTTGTTTTCGTTTTACTCATTCCTGAAGAATCCGTTCAATTTAATTCGATACGAATTAATGCGGCAGCACCATCATTGGCAAGAGCCCTGCTGACAGCTGCGTTGATCAAGCAGCAACAACAATCATTTCGTTAGCGGCAGCGTTCATGCGCGTTGGCATTTCTTTGCTGTAGGTCGCCGGAGGGTATTTGCTGATAAAAATAAGGAAATTTTGTTCCGCTATAATTTAAGCGAATTATCTATGGAATCAAAATCTGAGATTCAAACATTTTCTATACGAGTTTAAGAACAAATTCACTAATACATATTTACGAGTATACTTATAAACCTACAAGAGCTTATGTATTCATACAAGTATATTAATAAACACATTAACTATTGGAATGRCCAGACAAGAGATGAGTCAGGTGGGAAGTATCGGTGTGTAGGGTGAAAATGAAGCTTCGGAATATTGTAATCTTTGTAAGTATGGGYTGTAAATATTCGTATACGTTTGAGAAGCCCACTTTTAGTGTTTTAATTAGTAATACATTTTTTATAAAAACTATTTTCAACAATATTAACTGGTTGAAGTGTGACTGCATTAATTATATTTTCCAATTAAAGGGCATAAGTTCCTGCTTATTGTCTATTCACATAGAAATTTTGCTTCGCTTTGCGTCAGATATTTGTTTTAACAGAAAAGTTCGATGTMCGCTTTTGCATTTTRTAAATGATGGACAACTTTCATCTTTTAACGCTTTGCCAAGCAAGTCGCCATTTTTATTTAAGATCGGAGAACAAGTAAACATTTATATTTTTGACAATATGGCGGCTTACCAAAAAATACATGTTTTTTTGTGAAAGAGTTTACATCTCAAAGTGATTTAAAAAATCGAAATTATTATCAAAAAACTAAATTTTTGTATCATTACCTGAAAAACCTCTGAGAAGGTCGAAATTTTCGGTCTACGTAGCCGTTTGGGAGAATTTTTCCTCACCGATTCTGAAAAGAACAATTCGAGAAGAACTCTTTTACAATTTCATAAGCCGGATATAGAAACGGGTGATCCACGTAGTACTTTTCAATAGCCTTTTTGTGGCAGATCCTAGGTAAGTCGTGTCAAGCTGTCATGTTATTTTTGTCAGTATTATTTAGCATTTCATCGTGGAAAGACTTACGCCTGAACAACGTTCACAAATCGTTCAACTTRATTACGAAAATACCCTTTCTGTAAAGAATGTATTGCGCGCGTTTCACTGAGTTTATGGAGAGCAAGAACTAAACCTTCTCGACTTTCCCAAGCGACATCGCTTCGATCTAAGTATTGGCTCTTGAAAAGTTCCAAGAAGATCCATCGTTTTCGAGCCAAATTTTGTCCACCATCGGTTAAAWGGGTATCTAAACAAGCAAAATAGCCTTATTTGGGACGAAGAGCAACCTGAAGTGATTCAAGAGCCGTCATTTCATTCAGATAAAACAACGGTTTGGTGTGGTTATGAGCCGGTGGAATTATGGTCAATATTTCTTCAAAAAAAATATCGGTGAGAACTTAACCGTCAATGGCAACTGTTATTACACCATTATAACCGTATATATCATGCGCGAAATTGAAGCTCGTGATCTCGGCTACATTAAGTTTCAACAAGACGGTACCACTTCCCCCATATCGCATAAATCAGTGGATTTATTGAGAGAACCYTTCCATRAGTGGATAATTTCACGTTTTGGGCCGGTCGATTRTAAAACATGATATACATATATATATGTCARTGCATTCAACTGAGAACCTGCTGTCGAGTAGTCGTGCAGCTGTTTAAATAACTGTTTCCATAATAACATGTGTAAATTAATATTTGAGAGATATCGCTCGAAGTTTGTCTCTCTCTCTATGTGTTCAGGACATAAAGGGTRTTATATCTTCAGTGAAACCGAAGTTAACGTTTTTTTTGTTTGTTTTCGAAATGATATTTAATTTGTTGCACCAAACTGCAAACCGCACAGTTGAATTTATTAATCCGTCATTTATTGAATCGTCATCTGTCAAAATAAATTAAATGTCGGTCMGTTTGCCTTGCAACAGTGCGACTATGCGTGAGCGTGCCCAGCAAAGAGGTACCTTTAAGCGTTCAATGCGTTCGCCGACGATCGTGTTAAACACGTGTGCTAATCTCTTTACAAAGTCGGTGAAACAATAAATGCGAAACAAAAACGAAACAAAACCCGCCATAAAAATGGAAAACACTGTTCAATCAATTTAGCCACACTAAACGCACCGCCACCGCACGCACACACACACCCAAACACACGCTCAAGTCAATATATCCAGCGGCAATATTTTAAGGATCAGTAGCATCAACAACACCAACAACAATGCCAATTTACAATACCGCTACGAATAGTGCAAAAAACTACACGAACAAAAACATATTAGAGAAGCTACAAAAGACCATAAAGCGAAAATCTAAAGAATCTCACACCAAGCCAAGGAAGCAAGCAAGCCACTAAGGGCGGCATCATCAAACTCGCATAAATCTTCAATGGTATTCATTAATTTTCCTCTGACGACTCAGCGCTGACCGCAACGCTACACACATCTAACTACATATACAAATATTATATAGATATGTATGTAGACATATATACTTTCTTGTATGTACGCTTGTAAAGGCGGCGAACAAAGGAAGTGAAATGGTTTGTGCACAAAAAATAGCGAACAATGTACTGTATGTGCGTATTAAAAAGCAGTTATCATGCAAAAGTGGTTAAGGCGCAAGGTAGGAACAACAAAGGCGATGGGACAATGCAACACCACTAAGAAGGAGGATAATGCGCTGAGTTTTTTCGTTTAATGAATAACTTGTAATTATCATTAAGGAGARAATAGGCGCTAAGGAAACACACCTTCTCAGATAATACAAATATTATATATGTACACATACATCGGCCTAGCACAAAATATAATCGAAGATTGTACTGATAAAATGCTTGCATCATATCTGCAACACAATATGC
Organism: Bactrocera latifrons; assembly: GCF_001853355.1. Taxonomy (NCBI): domain Eukaryota; kingdom Metazoa; phylum Arthropoda; class Insecta; order Diptera; family Tephritidae; genus Bactrocera; species Bactrocera latifrons. Next base: position 547,680 of record NW_017535419.1, read on the forward strand.
TTATGGCTTAAGGAGGTCATTTACGATCTAGGCTTAAAAATTCATTTCATTTCAGACATAACTAGAAACATACTTTAAAAATTATTTGAGCTAAAATGTAAGAACTTATAAGATATCGGGCGTAGTGTTTTAGTATTGACAATAAAATTAAAGATACTCAACAGCCGAAAGCCTTTGATGCTAGCGCTGCCTACTTTAGTTTATTTAATAATTTGTTTATTATGTAAGCTTTAATAAAATAAAATAAAAAAATAAAAAAAGATACTCAAAATTTATAATTTGTACAGTATTTTTGGCTCCGAATGGAATGAATTCATTTTCGAAAACAATCAACGTTCAAAAAACGTTTGAAACTGAGCATTTGTTCTTAATCTCGCATTGACGACGTAGTGCTTCATACATATAAGAAAAATCAACTAAAATGTGTTGCAACGTCCCATAAGATATATTGAGACCATGCTTTTGTTCCGTAGGGAGAGAAAAAACGTTAAGCAGTTTCAAAAATTGATTTTTGCTAATTCATAATTTATTAGTTAAACTCTTAAAAATAATATTCCYAAACGTATATCAGAAATATCTGAATATTTCAGGTACTTTTTTAAAATTTCCACTAGTTTTAAATGACTTTCCCCATAGTTCTATATTAGTCTAAAATTGTAAAACTAATATGTCATTAATAAAATTTATTTTGGTACTTAAAAAAAGTGGCAAAATACATGTTTTTTTACCGTTGTAAAAATTYATTTTTGTATTTGCTTATGGGCATTTAAGTTCATGTGGAAGAGAGATATATAATAAAAGTAAATTCCAACGTCTTTGATTTCAGATAAAAACTGCGGTTTATAAAATGTTCGCAAAATACTTAATCTGATTGTGACCTACCATATGGCGTTGCTAATATCATGTGTGTTTTTCAAAAAAAAACTCTTTAGCAATCCCATATCTTAAATATCTGTATAAAATATTATCAAAAGACTAATTAATTTTAATCATTTTTTTACAATAAAAATTTCATGGAAATCATTGAGAAAATGCTGTCCTAACATTAGGGGGATAACTAAATGATTTAAAAGGCACTGCAGTAATTCAATAAACAATTCCAAATAAACTAWTAATTTCAGAGAAAAAATTTGATAGACCATCTCCTCAAGAATTTAAAAAATATTATGTTACGCTTTAAGGACACGGCTTAGATTTGTCAATCTGAAATTCGGTAAATGTGATCAGATGGCATCTCTTTGCAGCAYTATGAGAGAGCTTATCTCTTTCTACTTGGTTCTAAAGTGCATTTAAAAATATCATTAATTTTACAAATTCGCCAACACTGCTTTTGTTTCGCAAACTTTGTGAGGATTTTTATGTTGATGTAATGTCTATAAAAATATATAAAACTTTGTTTCAATCACATCCAGTGMTTCCCTGATTACTACGTTTCAATTTCTGACCACATATACAAAGGTCATTTAAATTATTTTCATTTTTGTTTAACKAAAATAAAGGCATTACAACCGAGCCCAAACATACCAGCCAGTATCCAAACTTGCCCTCGTCCAAAAGACCCACACGACGCACTGAGCAACTGTTTATCCCAAATCCTCCAAATCAGATTGGAAAACTGAATTCTACTCCGGAACGAGTTCTATAACAGCACAAAGAAGTCTGGAATCTGAATCTGAAGATAATGACCAAAGTTATCAACGGTCAACTTCAAAAAAACTGCAATTAATTAGAGAGGAATTTTTGAAGGTCCACAAATGCGGCAACTGATAAAAGATAGTTGCTTGTAAGAAAGCTTAATATTCAGGAAATTTAGGTGGGAGAGGTTCGATAAAGGCGCTTTTATGGAGAATCGCCTTAAAAGAAATGGAGTACTAGAATGCAGATTATTGTTGGATACATAACAAAAATCTTCAAGAGGCCAAATATTCACCATATATTAAGGAATAACTTATCCAAATCTTGGTAATGTGTGTATTTTTTAAGAAAATATATTTTTCTGATGTCTTAAGCAAATTTGACGAGTGAATTTCTTTTTCATTCGCCTATTATAATTTAATTATAGTTCAGTTTCCGTAGTGTATAATTTGATATGAGTTATCTTTGGAAACAAAATGCTAAAATTTTTTTCAGTGTAATTGTCATTCCTCRACCAATTATTCAGTCGATTGCCTTTTTTCAACTTATATTATTAACTTACCAGTTCAATTTCTGTACACTCAGAAATAGAATTTTGTAAATTTTGCTCAGAACGTACTATACAAAAAATTAGTATAAGTCTGAAGCTTTTCGAACTCTAAGACATCTATCTGTCTTTATTCGATAGAATCGGGTGAAAATTTGTTCTAGATCTCAACTATAACTGACAAACCTTGGGCACCCGTAGATAATCCCTTGTCAAGTTGCAGGAGCATTAAATATAGGATTACACCCGAACTAACCTCTCCCATTCTGRTTTTTGAATAATTTTTGACTAATATTAAGTTTATTATAATGCCACTAATAACTTTTAGCGTTTGTAAATTTAATCTAAATGAATATTATTTTCTAATTCTGGAAATCAATTAAATTCACAATASGAAATTATTATTTTCTATTCAAATGCTTAAGGCGTCGCTACTTGTGTTTGCCGCTTCACAAACCCATTCACATACATATATTTATGCACCGAAAACTGCTCATCCTCAGGCATTTGTATGCGCTAATTTCTACCCTGAAAATAACTTTTTGTCATAAACCTACAAATCATTCAACTAAACCACAACTAATTTGCATCAYAAGAAATTCACTTAATTAGGAACATATGATATTAGTTAGCACGTTTTCTCATTGCTTTGACAAATTCATTAGTAAAATTGGATTTTTCTCGTGTTGCATTTTTGCATACACAAATAAGTCGCTACCCATACAGAGCCAGTAAATACAAAGCAAAAGCGATAAGACTTCCCATTTATATAAGCGAAATGTAAATTAATGTTTGTGTATGTGTGTGAGTGCCGTGCAAGTCTTTTAAGCTAATTTGTTTACCAAAGAAGCGAAGACTCATTACCATGATGAGAAAGCAATTTCATTTCTGAGAATATTAGATATTTAATTGTATTGCTACACTTCGTGTCTGAGAACACATTTTAACTGAATAATTAGTATTTTTTAATTACCACAAAATTTTAGCACAATTTAGCGAGTATCTAGCTTGTTTCCTGGTGACCTCAGTTAACTGTGTGTTATACTGGCACACATAACGGGTTCGCTATCTACTCTGTATATGAAATATTGGGGGCAAATAGTTTAATTTTATTACTTGATAATGGTGGGAATAACATAAAAACTTTACCGGGCTCAATTATTTCTTTCAACTAAGCAAAATAAATATATGTGCACTTGTATACTTACTTGTAGTATTCAATTTGCACAAAAATCGCACTGAAATTTTGAAGTGGAAAATATGACGGCCACGGGTTCTAGGAATTTTAAGTAAAATTGTCATAATTGTTTGRAAATTTGATTTAAGTATGTATAGATGTGATGTCAAACACACTTTGCGAGAGGAGAACTGCACTGGATGTTTTCCAAATGATCGGACCTATACGTAAACGTAAATCGAGTAGAGCGGGTCGAACCTCCATATTCACAGGAGAAAAAGAATAGACATCCAAACCCAATCGGGAACTTTCTTTGATTGTTTGAGTGCTGAGTATATGGGGATTAGATCGATRGTGTGGTTGGGGTGTTATGTTGTATCTTCTTTACTGGCGTAGACACCGCTTACGCGGTTATAGCCGAGTTAACAACAGCGCGCCAGTCATAGTGTTATGTTGTATGCTGTATATATTTTGTTGCGCGAGTTGTCATGTCATGTGAGCAAACGTKATTTTCGGAATCAAATCACAAACATCACAATGTGTTTAGATTATTCTAAACTTAGCAATACTTTGGATACTATTTTGTTAAAAAGTTTATARGATACCTTGTCAAGATTTTCCATACTAGGACTTGAGTTTGATCGGCCAATTTGTAGACGAGCTAAGTGTCGTAGTCCCCAGATATCGGCAATCSCAACAAATGAGCAGATTCTTGAAGATCATGGGGCTTGGGCAAAATTTGAGGTTGATATCTCAAAAACTGAGGGCGGACGACATGGCTAAATCGACTCAGCTCATTTCTCTGATATTTTGGTATTTGACAACCTCAATGTTGCAATCTGCCATCTCGCAACTCTATCATAAAATTTAACATTTTTGATGTTATACATACTCAGAAAGTTTTGACATACAGGTACTATTTGTGTTGTTTACAGTAACTAAAATAGTGAACTCGGCAAAAAATGGAATTAAATCGCGAATATTTTCTCGCGATTAATTTTTACAACTTTCGTCGTGGATCAACTCAGAAACAGTGGTATAGATTCAATAGAGGTCGTASATCACTTCCAGACGAAGTTCGCAAGGATCGTAAAAAATCGGTTGTTGTTCCGGATGATGTGCACMAACTGATACTGCAAGATCGTCGTGAGATTGAAACAATTATGGGCAACAGTGCGATCAGCTTAATGGATGAATATTTGACTATAAAATAATTGTCTGAGTTTTAATTCCACCTAACTTGACAATCGCTCAAAAAAAGATTTGTCGATAGAAATACTTAAAAAACACGAAGAATTACTTGGAAACACCTACATACAATGCCAGTCGACTGTATGGGTGTCTGCAGATGAGCCGARTCCAACAAAARTTGTTCCCCCACAAARCACATCCWCCCAAATGGTTGCTCTTTTGTTTTTGGAAAAACTGGATATATTACAAACATACCACTAAAACAACSCARAACAGTAAATTCTGAGTGGTATATTATTCTTAAAAACAAAAGAGATTTCCGCAAGGGAAAATTTGTGTTTGTTCTTTAATCTCAAAACATAAAAGACAACCCTTGTACTCTTATATTAAGTCAACCATATTTTTTATATTTTTGGAAATTTACAAGGTACAATTACAATCACAAATCAGTAGCATATGTATTTATTTCACAATCAGTGTGTTTCCGATCCTTATCCGGTTGTAACGACCATTGGTTGAAGGTAATTAAATATGATTTAATGTGACACAATTATCGTAATAATAGAAGAATTAAAAGCAAATTAAAACAAAAATAAACACAATTTTCTTCAACTGCAGTTATAATCGTTTTTTATATGTATGYACCAGAAAAATCTTTCTAAGGCATTGCATGATATCTCTATACATTATTTTCTAATAAACAACATAAATAATATGGTTAAAGTACAGTAGTSTTTTGGAATACTTGAGTGCGCAAAATATATTGTATATCGATTTYTCCACTTGATAAACAGAATAGTCGCTAAACAGACTTTAACATTAAAACATTAACAACCAGCAAACCTGAAAAGTTTACTCTCTGTCAAAAGGGTTTTTTCAAAGCAAAATATCATAAATATAGTTTTAAGCTCATTTACTACAAATGTACAACATTAAAGTTCTCCTGTATAAAACAAGGAATGTGACGATACTACGAAGAAAACAAGAAAAAATGTTAACTTCACTTGTACCGGAGCTATAGTACCCTTCACAAACACCAAAGGTTCGCTATAGTAAGAACTTGTTTCTGTTCGTTCAGTTTCTTCGGAGAACAGATGGGCATGACTTAATCGACACRCCTCCTCAGAGGATATTTTATAAAATTGTATCGAGCTAAAGCAGACGAAGGTACAATCATTATCTGTATTTATGAGTTGTAATAATACATTTTTTCTGTTTTTGGATTTCACATAATTTAATKTAAAAAAATCTTGTCACTGTCAGACAGAGGAGATTGTTGTTGTCGTGGTAGAAGCGTAATTTCGAGGAATGAAGCCGAATTGGCCACCCTTGGCCCGATAAAAATCCTGATCTCTTCTAATTACTTCAACCTGACCGTCGTGCGAACAGAGAAGGTCGTCATGGAAATCGGCTAAGGGATTAAGGAAATCCTTTGTTTTTTTTAAAAAAGAATCCCGATTATTAAAAAATATTAATTTTACGTATTTTATTTTTATTTTATTTAAGAATTCGTATATATGGTCCGGAGATAAATGTGAACTTTTCCATTATTGAACTTAGCGACATTTGCATTTAATTTCATAAATATTATACGATACAACACTGCGTTACAATAATAAGTGAAAATGGTTTTGTTGTAATACTAATGTGCCACTAATTGTGACTGGTGTTATTACAATATATATAAAAGTAAATATATGGTAAGTGCCCTCAAAAAACTGTGGGCGACATATTTACATACACACAAATATATACATATGTACATATATACGATATAGTCATTGCACGGAAAGAAGTCGAAARTATTATATTGATTACACAGAAATGCGCCACAATTTCCTCCCAAAATCCAGTATTTTCTTTACAGGGTTCTTGACCGAAATACTGCCAACGATCATTGGCTTCTGTGTTGCCACCATCGATATTGTTGTTATTGCACTGCAGCTGGTACGACTTGCTTTCGGCGGGCAATGCGCGTTAAAGGAAATTCGTTTATAATCGTCGTCATCAATTACACTTCTACGACGCGTCGGTGGCCGGTGGTCGGGTGGCTGCCTTCTAAATTGGAGGCAGTGGCAGGCCGTTCATAATATTGCTGGTGGCATGGCGATGGCGTTGGTGGCACGGCTGCTGGCTGAACGTGTGTTTGTGTGTGTGGCTCAAATTTCTACTGACTAATTTTCGAGTAATTTTCGTAAAAATATATGCGACGGCGGCAATCGGCAATCGGCAGTTGGCTAACTTACTTATGCGCCTCGTCGTGGCAATCGCTTGATGGCGCAACGCGCACACGCCGCTACATACATATATAATACATACAAGAGTATAAATGTTTGTGTGTTTGCGATAATGCTTCTGATAGCGGTGGTGTTGGTAAATTGTTTCATCGACGCCTCGCGCTCCCAAACAAATAAAACTCACATAAATATTGAGTTTATGCGTACGCCGCTCGTTCGCCGTGCTGCAGTGGGTTTGGCAGCAGCGATTTAATTTAGTGGCTCAGCGCAAACCTTCATGTCTGTGTATACATATATAGGTGTGTGTGTGTGTTGCTCTGTTTGCCTGCTGTTGGTTCGTTGCTTGATTGGCCGTTTGAATTGTAAGTATATCTGTTTGTATATCCATATTTTATTTGTATTCTGGGTGTTCCGGCAATTTGTTCCCTTTACTCAATTAACCCGTCATTGCTGCGCCACTCAGCGCACCGCACACACTMCGCTGCACGCGGCTTTTGTGGCCGTGTGGCTTTCTTCGGGTAACTTGTCTTAATAGAGTTGCCAAATGACAGTTGATTTTTGGATTACAGCTCCTACTCCCTTTCTCGCCTCCATTAATAGAGAAGAAAAAAATCAAAAACAATCATTAATATTTTTTATTGTTTGTTATTGTATGTTTTGTAGCCATTATTATTATTAATAATGGAAACAATAATAGCAAAACGAAAGGCGAGACAATATGCCAATTGGGTACGCGGTTGCCCTTTTTTCGGGTGCGCGGTGTGTATGTGTGTTTTGTAGCAACAAAAAAGCCTAAATACGTACATATGTATGTATACAAATGTATATAAAAATATGTATGCAAGTACATATATACGTGCCCATATATTGAGGTGTGTACATTTGCTGCGGAATAGAAACGTATAACCATTCTTTTTTGGTTTTGTTTTTTACTCATTTATTTTTTTTTGTGTTGTATAATGTGAATTAATGCATTTCGCCACATATTTCCACGCCTTTCACATGCCACATTTCACTTATGAATMAATTTTTATTGGTTTATGTGTGTGCACATTTGTTCTGAGCATGCGAAACGGCCGAAAAAGCAACGKTACACGGAGGTCACCCTAATATTAATAAGTACATACAACGTTAATATATGTATCTTTGGTCTGAACATCAATCGGAGATGCGTAGAAAAGCAGTTAGGACACGCTGTCTGCTTGACTTGCTATCGCCGCTAATATCTCGGCTTTTCTCGGCGCAATTAGGGGCACAACGATTGTTCAGTCCTGCCGCGCATTTTCTTATTTTTATACTCTCGCAACAAAGTTGCTAAAGAGAGTATTATAGTTTTGTTCACGTTTATAAGTCCTAAAACTAAAAGAGTCAGATATAGGTTTATATATACCAAAGTGATCAGCGTCCGTCCGTCTGTCCGTCCGTGCAAGCTGTAACTTGAGTAAAAATAGAGATATCATGATGAAACTTGGTACACGTATTTCTCGGCTCCATAAGAAGGTTAAGTTCGAAGATGGGCAAAATCGGCCCACTGCCACGCCCACAAAATGGCGGAAACCGAAAACCTATAAAGTGTCATAATTAAGCCATAAATAAAGATATTAACATTTTGCACAACGAATCGCATTAGGGAGGGGCATATTTGGACGTAATTTTACTAACTTTTTTGTACATATCTCGAAAACTACTATAGCTACAAATGTCAACCAAACTGTATAGAGTAGTTTCTTTTAGGCATTTGCATATACAGTTCAAAAATGGAAGAAATCGGATAATAACCACGCCCACCTTCCATACAAATGTTATGTTGAAAATCACGTCGGGGTGTCGCGCACTTATGGACCAAAAACCATATCTCAAGGAAGTGCTAGACCGATTTCAATGAAATTCGGTATATAATATTTTCTTAACACTCTGATGACATGTACCAAATATGGGTGAAATCGGTTTACAACCACGCCTGAAATCTCGATTATCACTTTACCATGCGAGAGTATTAAATGTTCGGTGACACCCGAACTTAGCCCTTCCTTASTTGTTTATTTACAAAATTTAGTATTCTTACTTGCACGCATRTACACACGCATTCATATATTTAAGGAGAATATAATGTTTGCTTGGCAGACGTGGCAACCCTCCGCCTTGCAGCAMATCCTTAAAGTCCCATTCGCTTGCTTCTTCACCGTTTTGTTATTAGCGTAAAAGGATTTTCCGCTTTTCTTGCGCAATTAATTTGAAATTAACCGAGAACCACAAATATTCGATACGTGGGTGAGTGCATGTTGATAATAAAGTTCTAGGATATTRGGCACATATGGACGCAATTTGACCACGTTAGGTCGTGACACGGCATCTTAATTGCTTTTCACTTTAATATCTGCATTTGTGCATTTGTTTGATGAATTTCTATTTTTTCGTCCACTTAACAATTTTCTTCGCTCTATTGCTGCAGCTGACGGGTTTTCAAATATCCTTTCTCATTTTTTATGGTTTTAGTTAAACTGGTAATCATAATTATTACAGAACTCAATGAATTTATTTGTACTTAGTAATTATTGTTTGAGGTTATTTTTAATATTTGGAATAAGTATAAGTTGCCATACAAACTGAATGATCGGAATCAAGTTCTAGTAAGGAATTTTTTGTATTTTTCAAGTATATTATAGATTTATTATTTTTCTTGCTTTTATATTATTTCTGTGAATTCCGTTTTGAACGTTAAGATGTTTGCTCTACAATAATCGAGTTTTGGGGTAACTTACCGTTGTGTCACTTATAATATCATTATAATATCATACCACCTCTTTAGTAACAAAAGCTTGTTTGGGATGAAAGGTTTATTGATTTCTATCATAGCATAGGATCAGTGTAACAGGAAGGCAATASGGATTTTAAATAACCAGGCACGATAAATTGTTGTAATTTAATGACATAACTATTCTAGAAACACACAACTGATMGTTTGTATCCGGGTCGTAAGCAAAGATCCAAGATTCATCGCTTGAAATAACTCGTTTCTTGACATCCATGKAGTCGCGTSGCTGTTTTTCSGAAAAATTTAGTGATTTTGGRACCAATCGKGCTTTCACTTTTCTCAGGTCCAAATGATCWTTCAAAATGGTTTTCACTGATCCTTCCAATATTTCAATGATGCCAGTAAGATCGTTGGTTCTCTATAACTACTTAATTTTTTTTATTGATGTGTTGATTATCAGTTGATGTTGATGGTATCCTAGACGTTCTCGATCCTCTTTAAATAAAAGTTTGATTCCGCACATTAAATTTAACAGAACTTATTTGTTGAATAGTTCCACACATCGTGTACTTCAGAGTATGTAGGCATATCCGAAGCTTCGAAACATCCTTTTAATAGCGGAGTTAAGCTGTTCGGACTCAAATTCAATAATTTTTCACACTTTTGTGGGAAAATGAGCTAAGCAACTTTGCCTGAGCTAGCGTGGAATCGGAGGCGCTCGAATGAGCTATCTGTGTTTGTATCAAAACTAAAAAATATGAAGTTTAGATATTAAATAAATATTTACGTATTCGTTAAGTATATTAAATAAGTACTTACSTTATCTGAGAGCTTTGAAAGATATTTTCTTATAACATTCATGAAACTTCTCTGAAATTTCTTGCTTACAAATCTACACTCATCTTATCGAAAACATTAGAATTCGTCATCTACACACTTCCGGGAAAAAGGTATTACATGGGTGTCATCGAGAAAAATATGCCGTATTTTCAATAATTTTTTTCATATAAAAAAATAAATATTTTATTAAAACTATTTATTACTTCACCGAAACATAAATTTCCGTCAGTACATCGGAAAACAGATGTATCCAAGTTAACAGTAGAACTTCCATTTACCATTTTTCAAAAATGAKACACCATGTCAATGTGTTTAATAAAAAGTTTAACAAAATTACATAGAAATTGGTATGTATGTATATACATATATTTATGTATATCTATGTATGTATGTACATATATACAAGTACTTGCTATGCATTCACATAAGTATCTGAACCCATATTTGTACATCAACTAATTGCTTGCCACCTTAGTAACCGGTAATTGTGTTCCACAGCAAAAGATCACCAACCGCACAAGGTGGTCGCCCGCCACCAACATTACAGGGAGAATCACGAGAAATACAACCAAATGCGAAAGGMGAAAAACAACAATGCATTTTTGGTGGCTTTATTGTACAAATGTACATATATATTGTGAGTGTTCGCTAGGAGTTTAAACACCACGAATAGTTTTCATATGCAACGACGGCACAAGCCACCAAAATGAACAAAATAACAAAGCAGGCCAGCAAAGAGGAAAAGGAAAAAGCATGAAATGAAAAAACAACGTGTGTTTGTATGTATGTATTGTAGCCAAAAGCGGTTAAGCACCAACCAATATCGCCATAGTCGCCACCACCAACCAACACTAACTACAACAACATGAAACGAGGCAAATGACCAAATGAACAACAACAACAAACAAAATAATAAAAAACATAACAAAATAAGAAATAAAATTAAAAGAGAATACTTAAAAGGCCTCGCGCTTTGATTGGTCACCACTGATCGCCGACATTGTTGAGGTGGAGATCTCGGTGTAAGATCAAAGGAATTACTAGCTGCCTGCTGGAGATGAAACAAGTTGTTGCCATTTCATTTGTGGCACGTCAAAAAGCATCGTTTGGGCTTCTGCGGCACAGCGCGCTGGAGCAATTTGAATTAGTGGCAAGCGGCTAGCCGTCAGTGGTCTATTTATTGTGCAGCACATCACGGCCCCTGACAGGCGGAGATCATTAGCAGCCATGTTCACGATTGCCCAACAAACAGTCGCACACACCAACACACATACATACACATATGCATGTATGTATGTTTGTACAAACCTATGTACATGCCCATTTTATATGGAATTGCTTTAGGTAAGTTTTTCTGTATTTGTTGTCCGCATAAATATATCATCACGATGTGCTGTAGATCAGGAATTGTATGACATTATAGTTAATTATCATCGCTTAAGATTTAATTGCCTTCATTTYTAAGCATTTGTGGGCTCATAGATCTTCATTTCAACGCTGAAATTAGAGGAACACAAGGTGTGAAATTGAAATTGTAGATTTCACCTTAAGAAGCTCAACGGGTTTATAATACTCGTATACATATGTATGCTGTGAGTTATAATTGTATTAATTGGTTTATTTGTACGTGATACTTTCTATCTGTAAGTTGATTAGCGGTACTAATGAAGATGTTCATATGTAATAATTTTTTATATGCATATGTACATATAAAAACATAAATAATTTCTTTAGCTTTTATGATAAACYAACCAAGAGTCACTTCTGGTCGAAGTTTAAATAAATATTGACTTCAAAATGTACCTATTAAGGGAGTCTAAAAGCATAMTTTTAATGCATAAATAAGCAACAAAGAATAATTTTACCAACAATGTTTTAACACAAGTAAAAAATGTAAAACTCAAAATGTTATAAGCTAATGAAGTGGTGCCACGTCTATCACTAATGCAAGCCTCAAAATGATCTGAAACAAAACAATAATTAAGAAAAAAYGCTAACTTTGGTTGTACCGTAGCTGAAATATCYTTTACAAATAAAAAMGTTTTCATACAMGARCTTGGTTTTGATCAATCGATGGTCGATTTGATGATGATACAGAAATCTGATTCAAATAATTTATTCGAATAYTGTAGCATTTTATAATGATTCACGCGAAAGCCAGTGAAATACCTTAACGTGTAAAATGTCAACCAAAGGTTCAGAATTCAAGCAATCTTTTATTTTTTATTATCATACCACATACAAAATTTTTTTTTTTTTAAATTTTGCTAGCAATAAATTGTAAGTTAACCTGCAAACATATCAATATTACCTATCAAATTTATCCATAGCCGTTTCCGCTTTGTAGTAAATTGGTCCAAAAATTTTACTTYTACATATTTTTACGAATACAGCACTGCCAAAAAAAAAAACGCGAAAACCGAAGACCAATTCTATAATGTGATAACCTATATCCAAATCTGTTGTACTTTGTTTTAAGCATTGCTGACTTGAACTCATGCTCCACTTTATTCTATGAATTGCAATCGCTTCTAAATGCATGTCAATTCTTATTATATAATTATTTCGTACCGATTTCATATTTGTACTCATTGTTATAATATAATTGAGCATCATCATCAGCGCCATTTCTAATATCGACAATTTATTCACGCACAATAAAACAGTTAAACCAATCAGTCATCAATGAATTTTTAACTTGACAATACGCAAGCAAATAAGTTGAAATTATAATAATAAATCATTGATCCAGATTAATATCATAAATTACATTTCAATTTGCACATGTCAGTGTTATTATAATATAGCTTATCCTACTGGCATGTTTTCTGTGCGAAGATGTTCGAAAAGCTTAATGAGATTCCAAATGTGTGTTTATATGTATGCCTAAAAAAAAAAGACGTTTATGTAGTTTTTGTTAAAGAAAGTAAGATGTTAAATCCTAGTACATGACAAACTGAAGAGGATTTTMCAGAAAGAGCAGGCATAGGCGTAATTTAACTTCAGTTTTGGCTAATTGAAACGGCTTTTCACAAAAATTTTATAGTTTAGTACTAGTGTGGGATCTTAATTTTAGTTGAGATCTTAACTTTATTATATTTATTTAGTATAAAAAATACTCATACGCTTTAAGCAAAATTTTTCGATGGTTATGGAAATACTCGTACATATCATCTCAGCAGCATTTCTACAAAACACATAAGGAATGTTTAATGTAACTGCAACAATAGCGTTCAAACCGAAACATCTCGAAACGCCGTTGTTAGAGTTGGTGAAAAAAAATTATCCGAAACGGCCTGTTAATCAACTTGAAATTATCAAAGGACCCTCTRAGATATATGTACATATTTGCTAGGTAATGATCGCAGGATTAACACTGTTCATAATATTTCCGGCTTATTTACACTAATCTGTGGTGCAAATTTTTTTACAACAATCGACTTATTGTGGATGTCACCATTTTGTGAAAAATCAAAATTTTGACTAGTTTTTCGGTCATTATCTGTATTCATCTTTGCTATTAATGATTTTATGTGGTTTTTGTATTGAAGATAATTTTATTTAGAAAAATCTTCTTTTCCCCCAGACACATTTTTCCGKAGGTCCTCTTGGAGATCGGCTACGAGGTCAAGGGTGTCCACAATTTTCCAAAATGAATTGCAGATTATTAAAGTACCTTRAATTCTTTAAATGCACATTATTCTTATTTATTTATTAAATAAAAGGTCTGCGGACTTTTTTTGACTTGCAAGTGGATATAAGTATAGTGGATATGAGTAAATTTGAAGACTTCTTCTCTCAATTTTTATGATGAAGCATATTTCACGAGTACCAAAAACYCTCTTTCAAATTCCCAACTTTTAGTTTCAAAACAACTACAAATACACTTGCACACGTGTTGTCCTTAGTTGCTTTAACATTAGACTCAAAAAWATATTAAAAACAAATTTCAATAACAGTCACGCAATGTTAATAAAAATTAATTAAAACAAATTCGAAATCAATTCATTGAAAGCAACCAGCGACATTATTTAATTAAATTGAAGTCATATGTGCTTATTTAAATAATTTCGTGCAGCTGTAATCAAATGGCCAATTATCATAATTAAGCTTCAAGAGCAAAATGAAATCTGATTCGAAACAGAGAACTATACAAATTCGAGCATTTTTGAACAGACTAGCATAYACAAGTATGTATGTATATGCTAGTACTCGAKCGTGTCTCTAGCTACAACAAAGTATCACACTATCTAGTTGAAACCAATTAAAACTGAATTTTTCAAACATGGACATATTAATTTTTAAATTAATAACGAAAAAATGAGTGTGAACAACATTCTAAAAAAACACTATGGAATTATTTGTTATTGGAGAGACGTATGAGTTCAATTAGCGTAAAAGCTATAATTTAACTGAAAGCTTATTTGGCACATAAAACCGATTTCCAATTTATCACCCTGCATTTTTCGAAATCGTCCATTTAGGATATTTACTGYCGGCTCGTGCAATTAACATCAATTTGTCAAAATACGATCAACATTTTACGACTATTCCGGAAGGCAACAGAAAGCATTGCTCTTTGTGTATACTCGKACATACATATGTATATATACTCGTAATGCCGTTAATAAACAATTGTTGAATAAGTTTAATATCCGAGTTGACTTTAATCGAACTTGTTAAAKGCAAATTAAATTGCATACTTCAGTGTTGGCGAAACCGAAACAAAGCTCCGAAGGCATATGCTTTCTACGAGCGCCACACAGTGTGTGAGTAATTTTATCGAAATTTTATGACTCTGACCGTATATAAAATATATGGTTATGAAAATATAATGTAAATTGTGRCCTTAAATTTCGAAGAAGCGGTATTGTTTTGCAGTTTTAAATGAAATATCGAAAAATAAAATATGGATCTCCGTTAACGGGCGGTATGTCAGAAGAAGATTAAATGGCGATTTTTCATTGATAAAGGAGCTAAATAATAAGAAGTAAGCTCATGAAGCTCAGCCACTCGGAAATATTAATAATTTAAATAGTTACATGGGTTTACGGGTTTCAAAAATTGMTTTTGYTTTGTTTYATTAAATTCTACAACACCTCTMGAATATTATCCTAAAGCCGATTTACATGCTGCTTCGATCGCTTCCGTCGTCTCAAACGCTTGCATTTCATCGGCSTTTTCAGGCAAGGAAACAAAAAAAGTTCATGGGGAGGGAGGAACACATTTTGGCTGTAGGAATCGGCTTTGGATGTGTTGGAATTGCGTCCTYGGTTAGGTAGCTGGGGCGTTGTCGTGGTGCACTTTCCAATCGGCTGCGACATCTTGTCGAACCCGTTTGACCCTTCRTTTGAGTYTCTTGAGGACTTCTACGTAAAMCTTGGCGTTGACGATTAGCCCATGATGAACCAATTCATGGTGGACGATGAGTTTGATGTCAAAAAAGACAATTAGCATCGTTTTCACCTTGGTTTTGGTCATTCTTATCTTTTTTGGACGAGGAGACGCCAGCGTGTGCCACTCGGAAGATTGCCTCTTTGTCTCGGGATCATACTCAAAGATCCATGGCTTGTCACCTATGAATAAGTTATTCAAAAATTTGAGGTCACTTTCACAAATGTTCAAGTTTTCCTCTCTTCACTTTTCTTTACTTACACCACCACAAATCACACCGACTTACACCACTCACAGAAGCACGTCGCACAAAAGTGATTATTCTGACTCTACAGGTGCTCGGAGACAACTGACCAGCCGCTCGTTCGTTAGCTAGGAACGCYTTCTACCGAATCCATTCAGCGGCGGCAGAAAATGAAGCCTATTATTTTCCGGACAAACCCCGTATGCTTTAATGATCCGATATCAGCGGTTTCAATAATTGAACACGTTATGTAGGTAAATCGACTAAGCTTGTGACGCTGATCACGTACATATGTATATACATATATATTTTATAGGGTCTCTGATGCTTCCTTTTATTGTCCTTAGATATAGACTATAGAATCTATGACATAGGAAAATGGATGGACCTAGTAGGAACGGCTTTCAGCGTTATTCTAAGTTTTAAGCMTGAATTTGGAAGTGTTATTCTCCTTTGCAGAGAACCCCTCAAAACTGGAAGCGAGCTTTAAGATATTCATTTACATTTTAACACTCACGCTTTTTTCATTATATTCTCTATTGGGTATAAATCCCAGAAACGCTTACTCCTAAGCACTTTGCACTGCCAACAAGAAGTCAAAGCGTTCACGACAGTACCCTGTAAATACAGGAAATATTACTAAGAAATTATTTGAAGTYTTGCTAATTAGGTAGACGCCGCCGTTGACAACTCAGCTTTGTGCTTGTTATTGTTGCTGTGGCGGCGCTTCTGATGAGCCAACTTTCGATCGTTTCATAGGCTATATAAAGCTTTTTGTGGTAAGTAGGTATGTGCATAAATTCCAATTTAACGGTACCACCCCAGTGTACGACATAACACGAAAGCGACAAAGTTGCCGAAAACCGCAACCAAATGCCGTCGCACGCTAAGACGCAACAATCTGGTGGTCCGCCGTTTTCAGTGAAGCGCAACTTCAACTTAAGCGGYGGATTACGCGGCAGCATATAATAAAGGCTTAAAAATCTTAATATCAAATTATGACATATTTCTCGGAATTGACTCGCAATTGCAATTGTGTATTTATGTGGGTTTGTTCTCTGGGTATCTTCAACGTTATCCATATGACATTTGCAGTTACCAAAAAATGACAGACGATTGCGTTCCACAAGAGTTACGCCAAATTGCTTTGTCGAGGCGGAATTGCAAATTCAAATGAATGAAATGCATACTAAATTATTAGATCGCGAATTACAGACACACACAGACATGTGTTGTGTATGTAGATGTGCAAAATTTGTGCGGCTTTTCTACTGATCTTCCTACATAATTTATTTGCATTCTATTTGCCTTGCTGCGAGGCGGCAGTTTTGAAGTGATTGGTTAAGAAATTGTACATATAAAAACTATATACATATGTGCTTACATATGTATGCCTGAATATTTTTATTGCCACATTCTCATATACTTTGTATACTTTTGTATCATTTTGAATGTAATCATCTGAGTTTAGTTTTTGTCAGTAATATGAGGCAATAAATTCGAACTAGTTCGAAACTGTGTTTGCCCAGAGGCTTACTAAAATAGTTCACTATACGAAAATTATCATCTAGAGTATAAAATAGTCCAACATATTTAATACTATATATCTCAAAACAACCGACAAAATATTTTATTTTTCACAACTTCGCTTCTAATTTTGTTCTGCTCAATTTCTTTGTATGTACTATGCACATACCTACATACATATGAGTATTCATATACATATATATAATTTTAATATTGAGTAAGAGCAAGAATAAAACGTTAACTTCGGCTACACCGAAGGTATAAYCTTCAAAAGTGCAAGTGCAAAAAAGGTTATAAACGATGTTTATCTTCATCCAAGAGACCGCTGGATAATAGTCTATGTGAAATATTGTGAAGATACCTTGCCAAATAAAACAGTTTTCTATACAAGGACTTTATTTTAATCGGCCARATTGTATGACAGCTATAAGCTATAATTCGATATCACCAATTTTGGCAAGTGAACAGCTTTCTAAAGAGAAAGGGATACTAGTTGCAAAATTTCAGATCGATATCTCTYTACAGGATCWCCCGCTTTCCCACTTACTTTCTATATTAAAAATTTCGTGGAAATATTATATACCCCTGTTCGGGGTATACAAAAAATATAAACCATTTACAAATTTGCAYAAATACACATTTGTTCATATGTTTGTATTTACACGCTTATGGCGAATTTATTAATTACCTGAGACAATTTTTTAATTACCTTAAGTAATTTGAAAGCGCTTAATGCTTTGCAGTCGCTTGCATTAAGAAAACATCAATTTGCGCACTTTAAGGATGTAAACACAATTAACGACAAATAAACACTTTGTAATTTGTGCGACATATCCGTGCATTCGTATATATATATATACTACATATTTTGTACTTGCATTCGTCCGCTCACATATGATTTTCAGAATTTTTTGAAATATACAGATTTGTCGTGGGGGACTTTGTAAAACAAAAATACGGAGCATCATGAGCAGCCAATTTACGACACCATCAGCGAGCGCTACAAACGGCATTACTTATATATAGAGCGGCATAAAATCTAATTTCTTAAAACATTCTTTTTCTTCACCAAACCTTTCACCGATACTCTCAAAACCAACAGTTTTCGTCTCCAAAGCATCARGTTGAGACTTTCTCGTGAATTTTAAACTCAGAATATATTTCGACTTGGCTTATATTTTTCAATTTATATCAATTAYATTCGGTCTAAACTTTCTATAGCTGAAACAGCTTTCCAAAAAAAGCAGATTTTTTCATAAATCCATTAATTAATTAGAGGCAATTGAGAAGCGACACACAATTCATATTACTCATCAATCATGGGCGATCAAACCAAGAAACAACACTTACTACTATAACTTACCGACATAAAGTGATCTAACCGTGTTTGGATCAGTAAAAGCGACAGCTATTCAATTCTAATCAATTATTTGAAAAATAATTACGTTCGGTTTCATTTGAGACTTAGGCACGTATTCATTTGATATTTCAACTAAAGTTTTCCAATAACATTATTTAATAAACTTCGAATCTCAATCCGATAAGCTAACCCGTTCCTACAATTTTGTATCAATTTATCCATAGGGAAAGTCTAGACAACAAAGTCCAATTATACAATGCAATCATAAAATCGAKTTAGAAGTATGACATTCAACTGTGGGGTACGGTCTGTGCAACCAATATTGATATAATACAAAGGGTCCAACCTATAATGGTTAGAAAAATCAATGAAAAATTCATAAGGATCTTGATATTCCTATGGTAGAGAAGGAGATAGAGCACAGCAGAATGAGAAATATGTATTTCTAAACTTCGCGAACATCCAAACTCATTGGCTAAAAGCACGTTTAAAAATAAGTGATMTACCAGCCTACTAGAGAGCAATGTTCTACCAAAACAGGTGAACCGCATTTTTTTCTTTAGTTTTGAATAGATTTAGAATTTGAATACCTTATTGTTAGGCTTTACCAAGCAGATCCAATGAGCAAGAAAAAAAAAATAAAAATTATCCTTAGGGAAATTCGATTATCGAAGTTCGGCCGTTTTAGGGCTCTAACCGTGTTAATAATCTTGATTTTTAAACTACTTTGACGTAGTTTTGCTGGCTTCGGCTCACCTTTGCCAGGATATTCAGCCGATTAAACGTCTGCTTGCGGGTCGTAAACATAGATCCAAGACTAATCGCCAGTAATTATACGTYTCATGATATCCTGCTTTCACTTTTCTAATGTCAAATTATCATTCAAAATGGTTTTCACTTATTCTTCCAATATTTTAAAGGTGCCAGTAAGATCTCTTACTTTTTGTCACCAATTCTCAAGCGCCAATTCTTTTATTTTATTGACGTGTTGATYATCGGTTGAAATTGGTGGCCGTCTTGCACCTGTTTCATCGTGAACGCATTCTCGACCCGTTTTGAATAATTTGTACCAATCARCACTTGCTCAAGACAAACAATTATCACCGAATAATTTCACTAATCGCAAAAATCGCCGAATGMTTTATGTACTTCAGACAGACAAGCGTATACCAAACTCGAACTATTATTTTAATGTGAGATTTGACACAGATGTCACTGACATTGATGTGGCTAACCTAAAAAAGAAATATTTCGACGAATGGGTTTTAGCGCGAATTTAAATTAAAAAGTCCTACTATTTTTTGACCACACATAGTATATATCAAGCTAAAAACAAATTTTCTTACACCAAAYTAACTGTTGTATAATGTACTTAAGTGCCGGTGTGTACCGTCTTAAGRCACCGCTAAAGCGTGTACGCGCTTTTACTGCATTTGCGTGCCATTTGCGATGGGTCGAGACTTTTCGAAATCTGCTTAATTAGTCTGCGGCGTTCAAGTGTTTAAGGCGCGCAAATCGTTTCGATTAAAATGTGCGCCTTGATTTTAGCCACATACACAAACACACACACCTGTATAAACGCGGACATAAGCGCGTGCAACCAGCTCCATAGCTCCAACGCAACACCGTTAACCACAATAAAAGGAGGAAAATTGCAATGCGTGTGAATATGTAACATATATGTATGTATACATATACATATATGGACAYGCGTGTATTTGTGTGTGTGCCTGCTGCACTTTTAAGAAAATTCATCGCATAAATGCCGTTCATATTTATCCTCATTAAATTGTCACGCATGTCGTGCATTTGCAACACTTTGAAGTTGTCAACCATGTGTCCGTTGGCGGTGGCGCATTGGCGACAGTAACGATGTGATTGTGGGTCTTGCCAAACTGCTGGCGGTGTTACAAATGATGTTTTACTGGTTGTTGATGCTATTGCTGAAGTTGTTGTTGTTATTTTTKATGCTGATGTTGCTGTTATTGTTGTTGTTTTCTTTATTATTTTGCTGCTGTTGTTGTTGGCGTTGCATTTACCGACAACCGTAATGACAATATTGGCGCGAACGATGTCTCAACATGAAACAAGACACGAAGAAAGCTTGGCAATTAAGTGACATTTGGATTGGCACTTTACTGATGTATTATTATATTGAATAAGACTTTACGCTCAACGCTATGTGGAATACACTCATAAGTACATATGTATGTATGTGTTGTACATATGAATTTAAATAATAAGTGCATGTAATTTGCGGTTTGTGTGCGAAGAGGCTATAAAGATTTGAAGAGATTTACATTGAAATTTAGTCGTACTTAGGTAGTGTACCGTTAAGATGAGAAATGTTTTCTTCTTTTCAATTAACATATTTAACCAAAAGCCGACGTCAACATGTATCTGCTCTGACATTCACGTTAGAGACTTACTAAAGTGCGTGTCTTCGAATTGCCAAAGTGATCAACAGCCGCAGGTTCTTTGGTTCGTCGCATTTGTGGTATATTTATACCCTGGTCAGGATATTTTAAGCTTATAATATTCAGATAGAAACGTTGGAGTATATATGTACATACATAAAGGRTGTTTTTTTTAGACATGTGGTTTTCAAGAAAAAATAAAAMGCATACAATTGAATGYKAGGGCCAAGAATTTAGTTTTATTATACAGATAAAAGTTTGCCCTTATATWTTAAAAATAATAAATTCCAGCCGAGAGATGCGGCCTTCGACCACCTTTTAATGCGCCGCATTATCATATGGATATTATCTGTGTAGACCCCACAAGAAATATTCCAGCTGTGTTAAATYGTATGATCTTGTAGGCCATGTCCACAAGTTCCTTTCAATAAATTCATTGTTTAGTTGGTTGTGTGGTCTTGTTGGAAACAAAGATCGACCACCGCAACGTCCTTCAATTCAGGCATGAAAAAGTCATKTACAATAGTTCTATAATGTTTAATGTTCTCTGATAACTGTAGCATTATAACCTGCTTCATTTTTGAAACAAAAAAGCCCGGCAAACAGTAATAGTAATTTGAGGATGCACCACCGTATCAACAATGTCTTGTGGATTTTTATCACTCCAAATTCGACAATTTTGTTTATTAATATAGCCATTCATCACTAAACAAAATTTTATTGTGAAAATCGGGATAGGAGGTCATCTGTATTTTGAACATTACCCGAACGTCCGACGCACTTGATGACCGTTTAGCTTTATTTTTTGCACGAGGGGGATTTTGCAAAACCAGGAGCCAAGATTCTTCCGCAAAAACTTCCATAAATTAGGCACACGATTGTTGTGCGCGATTGCGGCGGTACTCCTTCAGGTCTTCTTTGATACTCTGGTAATAAATTTGCACTATTTTSAAACATTGTTCCAGATTTAATCAAGTAACAGYCGTCWAAAAGACCAACTTCGAAAAAAGCATTGCCTCATTGAAAAACCACACGTCAACTATAGATGATCAGCGTGACGTTTTGAGTCGATTTTACCATATCAGTTTGCTCATCTGTCTGTCTACCCAACACTGTAGTCTACGARTACATTATTCAGATTACTGCTATAAGAAATGCATATGTGAAGGGTACAGAARTAAGATGATGTCAAGTTAAGGTCTTATTACTTATTTAACTGAGAGAAGAACTAATATTATTCCAAAATTTGGAGAAAATTAAAGAAATAAGAAGAAATCTTATTTGTATTATTTATAAAGAGTATTAACATTACAGAATTATATATGAGTATATGAAAGCAGCGCCGCATTCGCAATTGAAGAATAAAACTCTGTTTCTGGTAAATTTTACTATTTTATAGTTAAAAACTATCAAATTATAATAAAAGTTTATCCAACACGTCATTAATAGACCTTAGTATTGAAAATATAGTCAATGTTCAAGATTTATGATAGCCCTCAGTAAGGAATATCATACTATATACCATACATATATTGACACTTGGCACTGTTAGATCGACGAAAGCTATACATGGTCATATTTTATTACTTTTTAGCCCCCAAAGTGTTATGGTCAAATTTTATCCAAAATAAATATTTTACGAAAATTTCAATGAATGCATATTTGGTACTACTTGATTTTCTATCAGATGGTCTACCACATCGAATTAAAATATTTAAAAATATTAACAAACAGAAAATTCAATGTATAAGTCAGCTTTAATGCCACGAAGCTCTACAAAATGGCGCATTCTGTGGTAACTGCTATTTTTTATTTAATCTGAAATCTCGCCAGCATCCGTGTGCTGACAAACAATGCAGGAAAAACATTTAGGCAAGGAGAAAAGCCAATGTCTCAGTTCCTTATTAGATTTGTTGACATAAACGCAATTGTCWGATCATTTATCCGCATTAAGTGCTGCGAAGCATAAGGATAACAAAGCCACCCTGAAAGGCATTTTGCGCTTGGCGTCACTTCAACACCAAGGATTAACGCTTCTGGTGCCATGTTTGTTGCTGTTAAAACACAGATAGCATTTGCTGTTTACGACAACATGGAACAACCCTCACAATACAGTGGAGCGCTTTCGAATTTAAAGTTGATATTCTCACAATTTATTTGATTAAATATATGTGAAATATTTATTTTTTTCATATTTTGATTGATCTAACTTAAAAAAAAAACATACTACAAATTTCTTTTAAAATTTTTCGTTCGTAGGTCGTTGTATGGGAAATATTTTTTAGTACAGATATTTTCYATGCTTCATCCATGGAGATTGCCGGAACCACTACAGCACAGAAGAACCTTGTTTTTAACGCCGCCGAATATCGCGTGTAACTCGAAAAATATTTAATTGTTTTCTTCAATATATATACTAACATTTATGCTACGTTTGCCCCACTGTGCATACTCCCATTTGTCAGTCTGCAGAATYTCAGTTTATTTAACTTCGCGCTACACTACTGTGATGGCGACCTTTTCACACTTCCCCCTCAGCTATTTTCATTCCTGTAGCAGTTTTTCGCCATATTTTGACCTCAAACTTGATGAATTTATATGCCTGTCAAGTTTGCCGAAACATTTCTCTAAGGGCGTGAATGTTCAAATTAGACATGGTGGTAGAAATTGTAGAGCAAACTATACACATACATAGGTACATATGTACATATGTCAAACAAATTAATTAAAATGGTGGATGAAGTTTAAATACGAATTAATTAAACTTAATTCGGTGTATATGTACCTAAAACTAAATGTATTTCCACAATTTGTGGTAAATGTATGTATATAAGTATCGTATTTAGTATGCTTAAATCAATTATTAATAAATTTTGAATTGAAAAAATAACTTTAACTATTTATAAGCGAAAGTAAACAGAATTATTTTYAAGTTTTCAGCTTATAAAGGGTGATCCATGTAGAGGTACTCTTTTCAATAGACTTTTATTTTTATTCAGTATTGTTTGGCATTTCGTTTCGTTTCGTTTTCGACCTACTAAGCGCATTATTCGCAACACCATCACTTAGTTAAGAAAATATAGCAACCGTAGTTGATAGTATACACGAGGATCGTAGATGGTTGATTCGAAGCCGTTTGAAGCAACCAGCACTGACGGATGAAACGACTTGGCTCATTTTACATCGAGATCTTAATCTGAAAGCGTACAAAATACAGCTCATGTAAGTACTGAAGCTCTTCAAAAGTTCAAACAGATCCGAAGTTTTTGAGTTCGTGGTTCGGTAGAATTATCGGTTCATTTTACTTCAAGAATAATGCCGATGAGAACGCAACCGTCAATAACAACCGTTAACG